>NC_064809.1:44698452-44879094 GCF_023721935.1 Panthera uncia
AGTTTATCCCCAAACCGTGGCAGAGTTTACTGCCTGACAATAATACGGTAAACATATTTACTAATATCGAATAGGTATTTTCTAGAACCTGCACTAATATCTAAAAGGTATTTTCCAGAAGCAATATATCTGCCATTAACCCAAAAGGATTTTACATTAAGTACTGGCCAAGGGCTCACAAATGCCCATTTCTTACCTATTGACTTGTCCAAAGTTTAGTCAAGTATACCTCCTCGCCACGCACTGCTAAACTTTGGCTAGCTCTCAGCTTAAGCAAGACAATGCAGAACATCCTCTTTTAAGGACTCGTTCCGAGCATAAGGTGACCACAGAAAAAACATCTGTTAAATTACCACGGTCATGTCATCTGCTAACCCCCACCAGTTTATCCCACTCTCCCACAAAGATTCTGCTGGCACTATTCACTTGTATCTATAAGAGAAAAGCCTTTTGGGGGCGCCTGGGTGGCTCGGTCGGTTAAGCGTCCGACTTCGGCTCAGGTCATGATCTCACGGTCCGTGAGTTCGAGCCCGCGTCAGGCTCTGTGCTGACAGCTCAGAGCCTGGAGCCTGTTTCAGATTCTGTGTCTCCCTCTCTCTCTGCTCCTCCCCTGTTCATGCTCTGTCTCTCTCTGTCTCAAAAATAAATAAACATTAAAAAAAAATTAAAAAAAAAAAAAGAGAAAAGCCTTTTGGTATTTGATGTTCAGATACCTACGTACCTCATGGTCAGAGCATCACAACAGTCTTTCCAAATAAAGTGTCTTCCTAAGTAGGGATTTATTTTTGACGCTTGTATGGTGACATAACTTGGATGAGGACTGGGCTTCAACTACGGACACACACCATCCCTACCTTGATAATGCTATTTAAACTTCTCTCCTGTCCAGAAATTCATGTATCTTTCCTCAATTTCAACTCCTGAATCAGTGCTCCATACATCTAGTCTGTTGCAACATGGTACTTTGATATTTTCCAGCCAAGAAATTTTTTTCTCTGGCTCTTTGAGTAGAGAATCACACCCTAACTCTTGAGCAGGAATATTCCCAGCTATTCTGTGAGGCCTTTTCTATTCTCCCTTGACTCCTCCAGGAGATTACAGAGGCAATTTCCTTGGCTCATCACAAGGGAACACACCTCACCGCACTGCACTTTGCACTTTACTGCACTTTGCAGATACTGCCTTTTTTACAAATTAAAGGTTTGTGGCAATTCTGCGTCAAGTCTACTGGTGCCATTTTTCCTATAGCATTTGCTCACTTCATGTATGTACTTTACCTTATGGTTAATTCTCCTAATATTTCTAATATTTTCATTATTGTTGTATTTGTTATGGTAATCTTTGATCAGTGACCTGTTATACTACTACTGTAATTGTTTTGGGGCACCACAAACTGTACCCACAAAGACAACAAAATCAATAAGTGTTTTATGTGTTCTGACTGTGCCACCAACCAGACATTCCCCTGTGTCTCTCCCTCTCCTCAGGTCCCGAGACACAACAATGTTGAAATCAGGCCAATGAATAACCCTATAATGGCCTCTAAGTGTTCAAGTGAAAGTAAGAGGCCCACATCTCTCACTTTAAATCAAAAGCTAGAAGTGATTAAGCTTAGTGAGAAAGGCATGTCAAAAGCAGAAACAGGCCAAAAGCTAGGCCTCTTGTGCCAATTAGCCAAGTTGTGAATGCAAAGGGAAAGCTTTTGAAGGAAATTAAAAGTACTACTAGAGTGAACACACAAATGATAAGAAAGCACAACAGCCTTATTGATGATAATGGAAAAAGTTTTAGCAGTCTAGATAGATCAAACCAACCACAACATTCCCTTAAGCCAAAGGTTAACCCAGAGCAAGGCCCAAACTCTCTTCAGTTCTACGAAGGCTGAGAGAGGTGAGGAACCTGCAGAAAAGTCTGAAGCTAACACAGGATGGTTCTCGAGGTTTAAAGAAAGAAGCCTCTCCATAACATAAAAGTGCAAGGTAAAGCACCAAGTATCAATATAGAAGCAGAAGAAAGTTATTCAGAAAATCTAGATAAGATAATTAAGGAAGGTGGCTACACTAAATCCCACATTTTCAATGTAGACAAAACAACCTTATATTAGAAAAACACAACATCTAGAACCTCCACAGCTAGAGAAAAGTCAATGCCTGGCTTCAAATCATCAAAGAACCAACTGACTCTCTCCTTAGGGGATAATACAGCTGGTGGCTTTAAATTGAAACCAATGCTTATTCACCATTCTGAAAATCCTAGAGTGCTCAAAAATTATGCTAAATCTACTCTGCCTGTTCTATAAATGGAACAGCAAAGCCTGGATGACAACACATCTGTTTACAACATGGTTTACTGGTTTTTAAGCCCACTGTTGAGACCCACTGCTCAGAAAAAAAAAGATTACTTTCAAAATATTACTGCTCGTTGACAACGCATCTGGTCACTCAAAAGCGCTGATGGAGATGTTCAACAAGATCACTGCTGGGGCACCTGGCTGGCTCCGTTGGTTAAACGTCCAACTTCAGCTCAGGTCATGATTTCATGGTTCATGAGCTAGAGCCCCACATTGGGGGAGCTCGAGACCCACTTTGGATGAGCCCCACTTCTCTGTCTCCTCTCTCTGCCCCTCACTCACACCCTCTCTCGTAAATAAATAAATAAATAAATAAATAAATAAATAAAGTTCTAATAATGATATGGCCAAGTTAATAACCAATATTAATAAAAATGTGAGCAGCGGCATTAAAGTAGCCTGTTAATAGAGCCCCACGGGGGAGACACACTCAGCAAAACTTCTGATGCTTAACCTTCATAACAAAAATAACAGAGCCATCACTTTTGCATACAATATTTTGTATTTTAAAGAACAGTTTAACACGTATGATTCCACTTGATTTCCATGTCCTCCCTGTGAGGGTTTTGAGTCAGGTGTCCCTACCTCACTGGTAATTAAGAGAATTAAGACACAAAGAAGTGACCTATCCGTGGTCACAGAGCCAGTCAGTAAGGAATCTAGAGTTCTTCTAGGTTCCATATTTTCTTACAAAAATCTGCTCATTCTGACACCTACCCACAGTGCTTTCCCATTAACGAGAATTCTACTTTTCCATCATAATGCCAAAAATGCCAGTAGAATACAGTTATACACATAACGAGGACGACATCAGCTACAACTTAGCAGCATGCTTAGTGCTTTACATATAGTCTCATTTAATTTTTACAACACTGTAAAGTAGATGGTATCATTATGCCAATTTTACAGATGAAGAAATCAAGAATCAATGATGTTAACTACCTAACTCAAGACCATCCAATTAATAAGTTTATGATGTGGAGAACAAATTCAATCCCAGGTCTGATTCCAAAGCTGGACTCCAAACACCAACCCAAATTTCCCTGTGTCTCAGTGCCTAAGGCTCTCACCTCCCTCTCCTGGAGTCAGTACCGTGTCAAACCTGAAATAAGCTTAGTGGGCACTAGTTGTTTCCATGAATCCTTCATAATCTTTTTTAAAAGAACTTTTATTCATGCAGAGCAAGTAAACTTAAAGTATAGATAATACACAATGTTACGTTACTCTCAGGTGTACAACATGATGATTTCAAAAGTCTATGCCATGCTCACCACAAGTGTAGTTACCAACTGTCACTACAGAATGCTATTACAGTATTTTAATACATGTTTTTTTAATGTAACATGTGTTATACATACATAAAATATTTTCCTATCTCTAGATGGTATTACCAATTATAATTTTAGATTATAAAATCCCTTAAAAGAGTTCTATTCTAATTGGTTTGAAAGTAAATACTTGTTCATATAAATTGAATATTCCTAAGATTTCCAAAAATCAAGGAACTTAAACAACTTCTACTTTCAAAAGTATTTTTCATAGAAACTAACCCACGTATTTTAAGAATCCAAAGTAACACATATTTAAGTAAATCTTCGGAAAATGAGACTAGTTCAATATTGTTGGTATAATAAAAATAGCTATGTCTTCTGAGTTATCGACATAAAATTAAGACAAGCATACATTTTTATTCTATCTGGATATGTTCTTCCTAAACTTTTACAGGTTTACTAACAGAATAAACTAGCTTTACATCTACATTTGTATTTAGCCAAGTTGTTCTGACAATCATTATTTCAGTTAGTAACTATGTTTTGTATTGTAATAAACCAACTTGAAGATAGTTTCCAAAATATTTTCTTAACACGTTAAGAACTATGCTGGGGCACCTAGATGGCTCAGTGGATTAAGCATCCGACTTCTGCTCAGGTCATGATCTCACGGTTTGTGGGTTTGAGCCCTGCATCAGTCTCTGTGCTGACAGGTCAGAGCCTGGAGCCTGCTTCAGATTCTGTGTCTCCCTCTCTCTCTGTCCCTACCCTGCTCGCCCGCGTGTTCTCTCTCTCTCTCTCAAAAATAAACATTAAAAAAAATGTTTAAAAAAACTGCAAGAACTATGCTAATTCACTAATATTTATTAAATAACAAGATCATTTCTATAAGATAGAATACAGCATAAGCATTTCAAGTTTATATATATATTTTTTACCCCTTACTTTGAGGGTTACCAAGCAGCTATATACATACATATATATATATATATATATATACATATATATATATATATATATATACATATATATATATATTTGAGTTTATTTATAAGCATATTCATCTTTGCCACATTGAGAAGTGTATGGCTATAAAAAGTTGTAAGATATATATTCATAAGCTCTGACAGTCTACTGAAAAATGATGGTGCATGACAGGTAGTTCAGGTCTCCAACTCCGTAAAATAGCAGCAATTATTAAGTCATAATCTTACATTTATTTTAACGTTTATTTATTTTTGAGAGAGTGAGCGTGCATGCACAGGGGACAGACAGAGACAGAGAGAGAATCTCAAGCAGGCCCCAAGCTGTCAGCTCAGAGCCCAACACAGGGCTTGATCTCACGAACCATGAGATCACGACCTGAGCCAAAATTAAGACCCAGACACTTAACCAACGGAGTCAGTCACCCAGGTGCCCCCATAATTTCATAAATGAAACTGTACTAGGAGAAAAAGTGACAGAAAAGAACAACTTTGTATACAGGTGTGCAGGATGTGTTTTTATTAAGAAAAAGAAAATAGTCCCAAAGTAAAATGACTAATTAGTCCAGAATAGAAAGAAGAAGATGCAAGACAAAAGCTGAATGGTTACAGAAAATTATGAAAAGTTTATGAAAAAGAAATTTTTTTGTTGTGGTCAAAGCTGGCTAGGATCTGATGGGTTTATTTGTAAGATTTTCAAAAAGTGCTTTAGTATCAAATATTGTTACTTGCACAAAAGTAAAATTCAGTCTATTAAAATGACAAAATTTTCTCGGGTTACTGGTCTGCTCTTAATAAAGAGGTTATAAAAGATTTTTCTTTGCCTTCTAAATAATCTCCCTAGAAAGTGAAAATCCCGTATCTTATCAGAATTTCCTGTGCTTGAGGGGCGCCTGGGTGGCTCAGTTGGTTGGGGGTCCAGCTTTGGCTCAGGTCACGATCTCGCGATTCATGAGTTTGAGCCCCACATGAGGCTCTGTGCTGACAGCTCAGAGCCTGAAGCCTGCTTCAGATTCTGTGTCTTCCTCTCTCTGCCCTCCCCCATTCATGTTCTGTCTCTGTCTCTTAAAAATGAATAAACATTAAAAAAAAAAATTAGAATTTCCTGTGCTTGATGTTGACTTTATCATATCTTGATTATTTACAAAAACAAAACAAAACAAAAATCCTTCTCACTTTTCAGAGAGCTATGCTTCATCATGTTCCTTCCTATGTTTACTTTAAATAAAATTTTTTACACTTTGGTTAAATGGGTAGCCAACTATTTCTTCTCAATGACCCATCATCCTATCTAATCAAACGTTCAAATCTCCAAATCTCCTACAACTCCAACACTCTGCTTTTACTAAATCAAGTCCTAAATGATGTATTTTGCCCCATGACTATCTTCGAAATTTCCCAAAGGGTCCCTGGGAATTCACAAAGAATTTCTTCTTTCATCTTCTAAAAAGAGGTGTTAAAAATAACTAGGTTAATTTGATCAATGTTATGATTTGTGGGGCGCCTTGCTGGCTCAGTTGGTACAGTATGCAACTCTTGATCTTGGGGTTATGGGTTTGAGCCCCACATTGGGTACAGAGATTACTTAAAAAAATTAAATCTTTAAAAAAAAATGTTATTACATGGCAAATCAGAAGTGATGCTTACATTCCCTAGATTAAATCATATGAGTAAAATATTATTTAACAAATTACATGAAGTTCCTAGGAATTTATCAATATTCTGTTAATGATATGTTTCTATTTATCAGGAGTCCTGGTGCTGCTTTTCCTAATATTAGACAACAATACTGTGTCATCAGTGATCATTTCCGTTACACATTTTTATGTTAACTTCGTCATATACAATAGGCTCGTGTTTCTCAGTCAGAATTCACATCACTTACTTAAGGAATTTTATTATATAGATGTTTAGGACTTATTCCAGACTTATTAAAATTTTTACTTAATAATCTCGATATATTCTCTTTGTTGTTGTTTTTGGCCTCCTTCCCACCCCATTCCCTCTTAATTTTGAAATATTCTTGATGTGCCCTAACTATATGTTTGATGGGACATGTGGCCCAGGATTATGATATATTTTACAGTTTTATTCTCTGCAAAGATCATATACATTCATCATATAGATGATATAATATCCACTCTTCTTTAAAATAAGGTTAATCATTATGGTTATATTTTGTCTAAAACTTTTTTGGATTGACCTGACTTTCGTTTGCATGTCACAAAACCAAATTTCCTAATCAATTGCATTATGTTTTATAACAAACTCTCATCAGATCTTTCGTTTTTAAAATTACTGGGGGGGGGGGGGGGGGGGGGGTGCGGGTCGTGGCAGCACCTGGGTGGCTCAGTCAGTTAAGCATCAGACTTCAGTTCAGGTCATGATCTCATGGTTCATGAATTCGAGCCCCAAATCGAGCTCCTCACCGACAGTGTGGAGCCTGCTTAGAATTCTCTCTTTCTCTCCCTCTCCCTCTTTCTCTCCCTCTCCCCTTTTGTCTCCCTCTCCCCCACTCTCTCTCTCTCAAAATAAATAAACTTTAAAAATAAAATAATCC
The DNA here is from genome assembly GCF_023721935.1 of Panthera uncia. Lineage (NCBI taxonomy): Eukaryota > Metazoa > Chordata > Mammalia > Carnivora > Felidae > Panthera > Panthera uncia. Next base: position 44,705,617 of record NC_064809.1, read on the forward strand.
ATAGTGGGACACCTGGCTGGCTTAGTCAGAAGAGCATGCAACTCTTGATCTTGGGATCATGAGTTTAAGCCCCACATTGACCACAGAAATTACTTAATAATAAATTGGTTAATTAATTAAATTAAATAATCAGGAGTAAGTTAATCACCACCATTTTAAGTCTTTTGTCATCTACAGGTTTTTGTTTTTTTTTTTTATTCTGATGCTTTCCTGAAAGTGCTTGCAAATCAGGTATAAGCTAGCTAGAGTGCTCATCTTCAAAGGACTGTTGAAAAAGGACTATACCAGGGGCGCCTGGGTGGCGCAGTCGGTTGGGCGTCCGACTTCAGCCAGGTCACGATCTCGCGGTCCGTGAGTTCGAGCCCCGCGTCAGGCTCTGGGCTGATGGCTCGGAGCCTGGAGCCTGTTTCCGATTCTGTGTCTCCCTCTCTCTCTGCCCCTCCCCCGTTCATGCTCTGTCTCTCTCTGTCCCAAAAATAAATAAAAAACGTTGAAAAAAAAAAATTAAAAAAAAAAAAAAAAAAAAGAAAAAGGACTATACCAGGTACTCTTGGCTTCTGATCACTTAAATAACTTTGAGACTGTACCAGTGGACTAAATCAGGATTTCTAAGAAGCTAGTGGAGAAGCAGATAGGTTCATAAGACTACTAACCAAAGATCTAGAAGAACAAGAATTAACAGGACTGAATAAACTGATGAAGAATGATCACAAGTTTTATTTAAGATACTGCTGATGCTTTAATGTCCCATTTTCTGGATATAAAGAATTCTTTTCTTTTTTCTTTTAAGTTATCTATAACTCATTAATGATTTAAGCAGACTATGCTTCTGTAAACAGAAATAAAACATTTTTCCTCCTTGTCTGACTCCTCCATAATTCAAAAACTTTCATTGTGTATTCTTATTTTCCCAGAAATACAATTATTTGCATAAGTTCAATAAGAGTCTGTCCCACTAGTTGGAAACATTGGTTATGCAACCAAGGCTTTGACTGGCATGCCATTTTTGAAAGTGCTGCTCATTTAATCAAATATGACTAGACAGATTTAAGGAGCTGTGGCTGACTTCATGAAGCCAGTGCTCACAGTCCTCTTAGGAAAAAAGGACTGGTACTTGGCTTGGAGTTCCAAGCTTTGCAGGAGAAGTAAGCAAGATCACTCCCAGTCAGGCCCAAGAACCCTAGGACACATTTGAGAATGTCAAGAATTCACCTCCATCTATAGGTACTACAAGTGAAACCTGATAGTGAATTCTTGAGTTGGCTTCCTGGCTTCAAGAAGCTTTTAAAAATGAAATCCAAAATAAAAAGTTCTGCACAGCAAAGGTAACCATTAACAAAACAAAAAGGCCACCTACTGAGTAGGAGAAGATACTTGCAAATTTGTACAAATTTGATACTTGTAAGGACTTAATATCTAAAATACATAATGAACTTATACAATTTAACACGCACAAAAAGCAATCTGATTAAAAGATGAGCAGACAAAGGCACCTGTGTGGCTCAGTTGGTTAAGCGTCCAACTTCAGCTCAGGTCATGATCTCACGTTCCTGAATTCAAGCCCCACATCAGATTCCACCCTTGCAATGCAGAGCCTGCTTGGGATTCTCTCTCTCTCTCCATCTCTCTACCCCTTCCCCCACGTGCTTACTCTGTTTCTCTCAAAAGTAAAGAAATAAACTTAAAAAAAAAAAAAAGATGAGCAGAGGACCTGCAGAGACATTTTCCCAAAGGCATACACATTACAAGAGACACATGAAATGATGCTCAACATCACTAATCAGAGAAATGCAAATCAAAACCACAATGAAATTATCACTTCACACCTGTCAGAATGGCTAAAATCAAAACCACAAGAAACAACAAGGATTGGCAAGGATGTGGAGAAGAGGGAACATCAGGCACTGTTTGTGGGAATGTAAACTGGTGCAACCACTGTGGAAAACATGGAGGCTCCTCAAAAATTAGAAATAGAATGCCATATACTCCAGTAATTCCACTACTGGCTATTAATCCACAGAAAATGAAAAACATTAATTTGAAAAGATATACACACCCCTATGTTTACAATAATTTACAATAGCTAAGATATGGAAGCAATCCAGTGTCCATCACTAGATGAATGAATGAAAGTGTGGTGATGTGGTATATGTACACACACACACACACACACACACACAGGACTATCACTCTGCCATAGAAAAGAATGAGATCTTGCTATCTGTGACAACATAGATGGATCTAGAGGGTATTATGCTAAGTGAAATAAGTCAGACAAAGACAAATAGCATATGATTTCATTTATATATGGAATCTAAAAAACAAAGCAAACTATTAAATACAAAAAACAAGAGCGCTTGGCTGGCTCAGTCAGTAGAGTGTATGATTGTTGATCTCAGGGTCAAGAATTCAAGCCCCACATTGGGCATGGAACCTAATTTAAATAAATACATTTTATAAATAAATTCGTACATACATACCAAGAACAAGCTGGTGGTTACCAGAGGGAAGATGGGTGGGGGAATGGGCAAAAAATGAAGAGGATTAAGAGGTACAAACTTCTACTTATAAAATAAGTCACAGAGATGACAAGTACAGCATAGGGAATATAGCCAATAATACTGTAGTAACACTAAATGGTGACAGAGGTGACTACACTTATCATGATAAGCACTGAGTAATGTACACAATTGTCAAATCACTGTACTGTATACATGAAGCTAATATAACATTGCATGGCAATTATACTTCAATACTAAATTTTTTCCTCCAAGTCCAATCCAAAATTCCTTATAAAAATGTTCAGCAAAGCAAACTTATAAGGCCCATACCTACATAAATAATCAGGTCAAATCTCATGATATCAACTTCACAATTACTCTTACTCTACCCTGCTATGGACTGAATGTTTGTGTTCCCTAAAACTCTTATACTGAAACCTTACCCCCACTATGTGAAGGTATTAGGAGATGAGGTCTTTGGGGACTAATTAGGATTACATAAGGTCATGAGGATGGAGTCCTCATGAATGGGATTAGTACCCTTTCAAGAGTCGAGAGCTTGTTTCCTCTCTCTGCTATCCACCATGTGAGGATAGCGAGGTAAATAGTCTGCAATCCACAGAATTCCTCAACCAAAAACTGATCATGCTGGAACCTTGATCTTGGACTTTAAGCCTCCAGAACCATGAGAAATAAATTTCTGTTGTTTATAAGCTACCCAAGCTACACTATTTTTGTTTTTTTTTTTTATTAAAAAAAATTTTTTTTAACGTTTATTTACTTTTTGAGACAGAGAGAGACAGAGCATGAATGGGGGAGGGTCAGAGAGAGAAAGGGAGACACAGAATCTGAAACAGGCTCCAGGCTCTGAGCTGTCAGCACAGAGCCCAACACGGGGCTCGAACTCACAAACCATGAGATCGTGACCTGAGCTGAAGTCGGACGCTTAACCGACTGAGCCACCCAGGCACCCCTACACTATTTTTGTTATAGCAAAAAGCCTGTAAGCCTTAGCAGACTAAAACATATCCCTAATAGTGAAAAATTCTGTTTTGAACAGGGAGACTAACCAAGTGTTCACAACTATCCATTACTTAATCCACTGAGTTGGCTTGACCAAACTTTAGTCAGGCTTTTCCCCTTTCCCACAAGCCCCTAAACTTTGGCTTGCCCTAAGTTTAAGGAAGTAGATGCAGGACTTCCTCTCTCTCTTTTTTTTTTTTAATTTTTTTTTAACATTTATTTATTTTTGAGACAGAGAGAGAGCATGAACGGGGGAGGGGCAGAGAGAGAAGGAGACACAGAATCGGAAGCAGGCTCCAGGCTCTGAGCCATCAGCCCAGAGCCTGACGCGGGGCTCGAACTCATAGACCGCGAGATCTGAGCTGAAGTGACCTGAGCTGAAGTCGGAAGCTCAACCGACTGAGCCACCCAGGTGCCCCAGGACTTCCTCTCTTAACAGCTCATTCCATGCATCTGCTGACCATAGGGGGGAAACAAATCCAGTTAAACTATCCTGATCATGCAATCTGCTCACCCCCACCCACTTTACTCACCTCCATTGAAAGCTCCTGCTGGCCCTGCTTACCCTACTCTGTAAAAGTTTTTTGTGTTTAATTTCAGACACTTGCAGATCTTTCAGTCAGAGCATCCTCCCTATTATAATAATCTTTTCAAATAGTCTCTCCTTACCTAAATCCGGACTAGTTTTTATTTAACAGTATTATGACAAACCACCTATTGCAAAGTCTAAAATAACACTGATATTTATTTTCCTCTATTAAAAATGACTGGTATAGGGGAGCCTAGGTGTCTCAGTTGGTTAAGCACCCGACTTCATCTCAGGTCATGATCTCACGGCTCATGAGTTCAAGCCCCACGTCAGGCTCTGTGCTGACAGCTCAGAGCCTAGGGTCTGCTTCGGATTCTGTCTCCCCCTCCTCCACCCCCGTCGCTTGCTCTCTCTCTCTCTCTCTCTCTCTCAGATATAAACATTAAAAAAAAATGTTTTAAATGACTGGTATCATCTTCAAAACTGTAATAAGGCCCAGGTAAAATTAAGTACATACAGAAAGCAATGCATGTGAAATTACCGTCCAGAGTACCAGCAATCTAGACTTAAGTTAGTCATTCACCTTTCTCCTTCATGAAATGAAGAATTTGGGCCAGGTAATTTCTAATATCCCTTCTATCCTGTTAATCTAATATGAATTTGGCAAAAAAAGGTTAACTGAGACAGGGCTCTGTGTAAGTTAGTACACAGAAACGAGACGCTGGTGAACTACTGAGTGCTTCTCCAGCAGAAAAAAGAGGAACTTAGGACTTTTTTTTAATGTCCATAACTTCAGAAAGAGATTTCAGAAATTTCTCCAAATAAAGATCCCAATGATCAAAACCACACTCATTCGAAAGTACCTCATGTATCCATACAATGATTATTCAGCCATAAAAAGGAAATACTGATACATGCTATAAATGTGAATGAACCTTTAAAACATTATGCTAAGTGAAACCAAGACACAAAAGGCTACATGTTGTATGATTCCTTTTATATGAAATGTTCAGAATAAGCAAATCTGTAGACACAGAAAAGTAGATTACTCATTACCAGAGGCTGGGGGAAAGGGGAAATGGAAAGTGACTACTAAGGAGTATGGAGTTTCTTTTTGGGGGTGATGAAATGTTCTGGGATTAGACAGTGGTGATGGCTGTACAATCCTGTGAATATACTAGAAACCACTGAACTGGACACTTTAAAATGGAGAACTTTATGGTATGTGAAGTATATCTTTAATAAAAAAAAAAAAACAGGGTTAAAAAAGTACTTGAGATTGCTAATTATATTACCAATGCAAGAGTTATATTCTAAAACCAGACAACATATTACATAATCCACATTTCAAATTCAGTCTCATATATAAACATGCTGATTTATTTCTGATTAGTTTCTCAGGTAGAAACACGCTGATTTATTTCTGATTCAGTTTTCTCTATCTAATCTGTGCTAAAAGAAATTACAGTACCTACAAATTTATACCATATCTAATAAATGACTTGAGACAAAACACAAAATGAAGCCCCAAAACAAACTGTATAAATGCCATAAAAATTCACATCTTTTTATACCACTTTAAATGTAAAATTTAGAATACCTAATACAGGCAAAGCTCTGGTACATGGTAGTACTGAAGGAAAAATAGCTATTCTTGAAACAGCTTATATCTAACAAAGAGCTGTTGTCTTCACTGGCATAAATCAAGAAAACTTCAAATAAAGACCATATAAATTGTAGCTAAGAGTTCGCATTAATCAAGTTCAGATGTTAGCTTTCTCAGACTCGCAAAATACAGAATCTTTAAATTGGATATATGGATACACTTAAATTCCATCTTTCAATGAAAGCTGGCCAATAATGAGAAAGACTCCTATCCCTATATCCAGTGATTTTGGTCTAGGAATGATAACGTCTAGGATGATAAATGGTCTAGGATGACTAACCAAGGCCATCAGAGAAAATGGCTTCCTGGCCAAACATATAGAATTTGATAAAGGTATCATTTTCCAATAAGTGAGTGACTATTTTCTTGAAAAACATGACTACTGCAAATCATATTCACCTCTGCATTTTTAAAAACTTTTTTTAATGTTTATTTATTTTTGAGAGAGACACAGAGCAAGAGCGGGGAAGGGGCAGAGAGAGAGGGAGACACGGAATCTGAAGCAGGCTCCTGGCTCCAAGTTGTAAGCACAGAGGCCAACGCGGGGCTTGAACCCATGAACCATAAGATCATGACCTGAGCTGAAGTCAGCTGCTTAACTGACTGAGCCACCCAGGCGCCCTGCATTTTTATTTTTACTGAGAATGTAATCAATAATTTTAAGCCTAATGTCAATTTATAACTTAAAAATTCACTTAACTAATAAATTTTTTCAGCTAAAAATATGATTTCACTTTGCATCCCCAATCTCCTGGCCCTGACAAGCAAGGAATCACAGAAACAAAAATTAGCAAGTTACATTACAGCTAAGAGGATCACAGCATTAAAGCACCACTAATTTTCAACAAACAGAGCCCAGGCATATCTGAATGTCTTGAACTTTTTGTGAAGATAGTCAACTACCACAAATAAACAGTTGAGAAACAAAGTGTGTGCTAATATCAAATTAACACTGTTTTCCTCTCATTTTAAATTAGTAATTTCAAGGGCAAATATCCTATTCTTAGGTCCCCTAGTCTATGTATTTGACTATGTAATTTCAAAGTTATTCACATGGAGCAGAGTTCTATTCATTAAGGTGAGGCTCATTTTACAGAAAACACATAAAAACTCTCATATGAAGAATAAAACATGGGGGCACCTGGGTGGCTCAGTTAAGCGTCTACCTTGGGCTCAGGTCATGATCTCATGGTTCGTGAGTTCGAGCCCTACGTTGGGCTCTCTGCTGATCCGTGCAGAGTCCACTTTGGATCCTCTGTCCCCTTTTCTCTCTGCCCCTCCCCACCTCGTGCGTGTGCACACACGTTTTCTCTCAAAAATAAATAATAAAAATAAATAAAATATACTACTTTTAAAAAAAGAGTAAAACATACAATGCAAGGCTCATTTTACAGAAGACACATTAAAAACTTTCATATGAAGAGTGAAACATGCAATGCTGGAAGTTGGTATAGCATTTACCCATCCTGCAGGGAGAAGTTCATCAATTGAATAATTTTAACTGTTATAACAAAATAATAGGATAAAAAAATTTTCTCAGGGCACCTGGGTGGCTCAGTCAGCTAAGCGGCCAACTCTTGATTTCAGCTCAGATCATGATCTCATGGTTTGTGAGTTCAAGCCCCACATCTGGCTCTGCACTGACAGCACGGAGGCTGCTTGGGATTCTCTCTCTCCCTCTCTTCTGCCTCTCCCCTGCCTGTGCTCTACCTCTCTTTCTCTCAAAAGAAATAAACATTTTTAAAATTTTTTCTCAATTAGACAATGTTTTGATAAAATCATTCTGCCCATACTAAACTCTTAAACAAGTAAATAAGTATCACAATCAACTGCACTATTTATCCTCTGGTTTATCTATAATACTCACCTAAAATAGTGTTAAATAAAGCTTCAATCCTTTAGAAGGTAAAGTAAACTTAATAGCAACCATCTTAGTTATATAAAATAAAACATATCAGAAGTGGGGAACCTGGCTGGCTCAGACAGAGGAGCATGCAACTCTTGATGTCAAGGTCAAGAGTTTGAGTCCCACGTTTGGGGTACAGAATACTTAAAAAATAAATAAAAACTTAAAAAAGAAAATATCAGGGGCACCTGGGTGGCTCAGTCGGTTAAGCGTCCGACTTCGGCTCAGGTCATGATCTCACAGTTTATGGGTTCAAGCCCCGCGTCAGGCTCTGTGCTGACAGCTCAGAGCCTGGAGCCTGTTTCAGATTCTGTGTCTCCCTCTCTCTCTGCCCCTCCCCTGTTCACGCTGTCTCTGTCTCAAGAATAAACATAAAAAAAAAAAAATTTTTAATAAAAAAAAGACAATATCGGAAATAAAGGTATTTCGTGGAGTTTTTGTTTCAGTTGTAGAAGAGTCAAAAAGTTCAAAAACCACTGGCCTAAAATTATTGGCTCCCTAAAACAGTACCTGGCACTTAAATGTTTTACTAGTCTTTCCTGAGCATTAATGTTTCTTTTAATTTAGCCATCTTAATATTAGTAGCCATTTATTCAAAGTCTACTACTGACTGTGCACCATACTCTCCCTTTGCAAATATTATCCCATCAGTTCTCATAGAAATCTTGTAAGATATTACCTCTACTTAACAGGAGAGGAAACTAAAGCTAAGTAACTTGTCCAAGACTACATAAAGTAGTAGAATATCTGAACTTAATTTATCCACAAAGCCTATATCTTCCTGCCCCTCTTTATAATCTTCTCTAAATATAACTTGCAATGAAGTTTCCATGATGAAATTAAAATTTCAAGAGTATCTACAATGACCTAAACAGGTTATTGTGTTACTTGTTTTTCCAACATGTTCAAATTATAAACTCACATAAAATATTTTCATTTATATACCCTCCAGAGTCTTATTTGATATTCAAAAAAGAGTCCTTTCTGATAGCCAAAGCATGTATAACTATACGGAAAGAATATTTCAGTTCAGCAAATGGAAAAACCTCCAATTAAAGCAAAACAGGGGCGCCTGGGTGGCTCAGTTGGTTAAGCGTCCAACTCTGGACTTCGGCTCAGGTCATGATCTCATGGTTCATGAGTTCAAGCCCCACAGTGGGCTCTGCACTAACAGCACAGAGCCTACTTGGGATTGTCTCTCTCTCTCTCTCTCTCTTTGTCTCTCTCTCTGCCCCTCCCTTGCTCATGCATGCACACTCTCTCTCTCCAAATAAATAAATGAATAAACTTTAAAAAAAAAAAAAAAGGCAAAACAAAGAAGTCGCTGAAAAACCAAACCAATGGGAAAAGTCTGTTAGGCCTCATAATAACAAAGAGCTGAAATCTTACTCATACCCAATCAAATTATTCCTTAGCCAGATAAGCAAACCTAAAGCCAAGTAACTAGGAATGAAAGTATCAGATTTAACTATATGAAATTACCATCAAATATCAATCACATCAGGGGTGGTCAGGTGGCTCAGTGGGTTAAGCATCAGCTCTTGACTTCAGCTCAGGTCATGATCTCACCGTTTGTGGGTTCAAGCCCCACACTGGGCTCTGCACTGGCAGTGCAAAGCCTGCTTGGGATTCTCTCTCTCCCTCTCTCTCTGCCCCTCCCCTGCTCATGTGCACGTGCAATCTCTCTCTCTCAAAATAAATTTTTAAAAAGTATCAATCATGTTAATCAACCTAATGCTCAAAGGATCATCCAGTCCAGCCCTCTCCAGGTGTGTTGCTTAGATCAAAGATTCACCAGAATGTTAAAAAAATTTATGGAAAAAATATTCCCAAGTTTGGGAAATAATGAGTTAAACAAAATTAAAATTGGTCTCTTCACATTCTCTCAGAGATCTTAACATTTTAATATGAATTACGCATCTCTGTATACCTAATGAAAATAAGTTATACAGAGATTAAGTGACTTACCCAAGGTCACGACACAGCTAGCTAATGGCAAACTTAGAATGAAAACTTAATTCTCCTGATTCCCACTCCAAAATTCACTCTACCTCCTCAAGATTTTGTTCCACTTGATATTAAAGCAAATGCTTTTCCAAGGACCACTTCTACAAAATATAAGATAGAAAACACTAGTGGCTTGTTTGTACAGTATTTACCACCATCCCACAAAAACTAATAATATTTTCTAAAAAACTAAGTAGCAAAAACTTTTTATGAAACAACAAAGCCTCCTCAACATAAGTTGGGACATAGTATTTACAGATTATACACACAATGGTATTCCAAAATTTATAAAAAATCTTATAAAAATATTTGCTCTAAGGGCACCTGGGTGGCTCAGTCGGTTAAGTGTCCGACTTCAGCTCAGGTCATGATCTCATGGTTTGTGAGTTCAAGCCCCACATTGGGCTCTGTGCTGACAGCTCGGAGCCTGGAGCCTGTTTCAGATTCTGTGTCTCCCTCTCTCTCTGCCCCTCCCCTGCTCATGCTCTCGCTCTCCCTCTGTCTCAAAAATAAATAAATATTTAAAAAAATATATATATTTGCTCTAGAAAATTGGAGATATAATCTTTTCTAATCAGTACCTGGATGGAACCAAGAGAACAGTAAGGATGGCAACCGAGATTGTGAGGTCCATTAGAACAGGGACATGGCTATTTTGCTCACCACTATACCATCAGAGCCTGATATACAGTAGGCAGGTATTCCCATACATATTTGCTAAAAGAATGAACAATAAATCCCTACTATTAATAAATCCCTACCAATAAATCCCTACCATCCTTCCACTGTTAATTAGCTACAGGAGCTTAATCAGATCATAATCACTTTGATTTTGAGTATCCTCACTTGCAAATTAAGCAGTTAGACCAGAATGATCAAAATCTCTTCTGGCCACAAGAATTTGTAAATCTTACACAAATTAAATCTCAAATTCCTGGCATTTGAGAATATGTCCACAATAAAAAATTATAACAAAAAATAATATTAGCAAATCACTTGATATTCATCATTTCACTTAATATGCCTGTTAAACATGCAAATTAGGTCAGGATTACTATTTACATTTTACAGGTAAAGAAACTGAGACCCAGAGAAATTGACTGACTAGACCAGAATCACAAGGTTATTAAAAAGAGAAGCACAGACTTTGAACCCAAGATTTAGTGCTGAAATCCCCAAATCTTTCCATTACACTTTGTCCTCAGATGATAGGGGTTAGGGATGCAGCCCAGACGATGACCGCATTATTCCCTGGCTTTCAGCTATTGACTTAACAGCGCTACAGGACAAAAGGTCTCCCGAACTCTCTCATCAACCCATCATCCCAATATTAACTCCTCAGAACAACTCCTCTACAGAAAAAATTATCTTAACGCAACAAGTTAATCACATTTTTCTCCTCAGAGCCCAAGGTCAACTAATGCCACTATTATAACACAGAATGACATTATCAAGGAATGAAAAAAACCTAAATTATGAATGAAAATCTTTCACATCAGAAGACTATTTTTTAGTTCAAATAATATGTACTCACAGTTAAGCACTGATAAATTCAAAGACCACCTTATACTATCATTATGCTACACTGAAAATGAGAGGTCCACTTTTGGAAATTTGCTGGTAGAAATGAGGCAGTTTAAACTATTAACTCTTTTAGGTCTTGTTACATAACACCGTACTTCAAATTAATACTTCAAATACAATTTCTCTGAAGTCAAGTAACGAACAAACCCAACTCTAGACTCAAACTTAGTGTTAAACAAATGGCATTTATGTCACACCCTTACCCTCCAAGAAATACAACCAGGCAACCAGAAGCATCCCCAGGTTATGGACTTAGATTTCCCGAGGACTTTAACCAACCAGCTGACTCTCATATTTAACTACTAACTTTCTGTCTTAAAATATATGCATATTCTTAGGTCAAATATGTTTCTCACAACTAGAGCAAGATCCCTTTCAACAAAGAGTATACGGTGATGAAATAAACATATACTTATTAAGCCTTTCAAGTACACAACACTGTATTAAATTCTCTGCCAAGACAATTAAGCGAGCACTGTCTTTCTGGGGGTGACATGCGAAAATAGTTTGGAATATGCTGACAGTGAGTCATAATTATTAAGTATAAGTAGATATAACATGCAAACGTAATAATCCTGCAAGAGTAACTACAGAAAAAAAAAAAATTCCTCCCACTCAAAAAAAAAAAAAAAAAAGTCAATCGCATTCATCCAACACAAATATACACACACAGAAGGCATCTTGGGTTCATTTGCACAAGATCATGAGTTACTATCGTGCCCTGTAAACTTTAGCAAGTTATGGAGGCTTAACAAAAGTTTACCTTGTTAAATGAAGAGCTAAAAATCTCCATGGACTCAAGAGGTCTTATACCTGAAAATAATTTGCCATGAACACGTGAGAATTTTAACAAAACCAAAGCCACAGCCTTTGCATCGATCCACACGTAAATTCCTCTGCTGGTAAATGCTCAATAGCAAGACTCATCACCACTTCCACACGGATAAGTTTGAGAAGAGCTGTTGAAATCTTGCGGGCCAATCAAAAACCTTAGTGAACTGTCACAAAATAAAAGTCACGGCGTATGTGACAGCTTCACAGGGCAATTCAAAAAACCACAGGGCCGTCGAATTTATGCGATTCTCGGAGCAAAATACCCAGAATAGCCCACGTTTTTTTACCAAAGTGCCAAGCAGTCCCCCAGGGGAGCGCAGCAAACGATAACTTAGGTCCCAGGACAGGCTCCTCTTCACACAAGGATGACTTTCCTATTCAGTGCCAACTGTACACTTGCAGGCTCCGAAAATAGGGGCAAGTCCTGAATACCAGGGGTTACAAGGGCAACGTTTCTATTTTATTATGGGCTGAAGCTCAGAAGATTCCCAGTGCTGAAACGCTCGACCTATAACCTCGGAGTCACTTTCCAACTGTGCTCTCACCCAGGATCATTAGATCCCCAACGGAAGCCAATTATTAGTAGTAACAAGGCCTGGAAAAATAGTAAGAAGGCTCTAAAAGTTCACGTAAGAGACACAGAAAAGGTGGGGGCTTCCAGAGAGAAGACCAACGTTAAAGCATCTTCGGCTCCAACATTTTAAAAGCCAAAATCCATACAAAGACCCTTCTCCCGGATGACTCCCGGCAGAAAGGGACACGCAGACCCTCAGTCACTGCGATAGAATGGAGCTCCAGGGGTTCACCTACACAAGCAGCCCGGATGAGGCTCCTCTGTGTCCAGGGAAGGTCCGGAACCCCAGGAAGGGGTCTGCATTGTGGCCAGGCGGAGCGCACAGCCCCTTCTCCCGGGCCCCTTTCTCTCTCCTTCCCCACGACCAGGCCTCTCCTGGCTCCTCTTCCCCTTCTCCTCCCTCCCCCCCCCCCCCCCCAGCCACCCACAAACCCCGCCCCCCCCCCCCCCAAATCCCCCCAACTTTCCCCCCCCCCCCCCCCCTTTCCCACCTCTCAGGAGCGCACAGAAACTGCAGGCCAGGAGGCTCCTCAGGACGGCCCCCATCTTCCCTTCTCGCGTTCTCTTCTCTCACCGGCGAGGGGCGGCCAGAAAAGGGGGAGGCGAGGAGCCGGGGCGGCCGCCGCAGCGGCAGGTCTGCACGCTCATGCTTCCCAGCTTTCCAGAGAGAGAAGAAAGAAAGGGGCACGTCAAGGCTCCGCGCGCGCCGCCGCCGCCGCCGCCCTCTCTACCGCGCCGCTCTGCCGGGGGCTCGCGCGACGCCAGCGTCTGCTTCCATCCCGCCGCCTCCTCCCCCGGCGCCCCGCTTCCCCCGCGCAGTTCCTCATTCAGCCTCTTCCTCTCACGCAGCGGCGCAGGGATACCGCGGTCCCGCCGCCGCCACGGGTCGCCGCGAAGGTCTCCCTGCGCGGGGCGAGCCCCTCCCTCGGCGCCGCCTCCCGAGCAGCTGCGGAAGAAGGTGGGGGGCCGCGCGCACGGCTTCTGCTTGGAGACCCCGGGAGATCTGCCAGGCGAGCAGTGGCGAGCTGGAGGGAAAAGGCCTCCCGCCGGCGCATTCCTATGGGATTCTTTCCTGGGTCGGCCGCTGCGGCCCTCCCCGCGGAGGGCGTGAAGCGACGTCGAACAACATCGGCCCGGCGTGGTCGGGACTACTTTCTGCGGCTCGGCCGGGCCGCCGCCTGCTCCGCTCTTTGTGCGGTCGCCGCCGGCCGAGCCAGGTGGAGGTCCGGGTCCCCGCTGCCTGACACCTGGGCTGAGGACGCGGGAGGCGGCGGGCCGGCTGCGGAGCTTCAGGCCGTGCGCGGGGAGCCGCGCGGGGCCCGGCACAGGGTGACGAGTTCAATCTTGGGGCTTGGAAATGGGTTTACGCTTTTCTCTGTTAAGGAAAATAAAGACTAATGCTGCTTACACCAGCTTTAAACGTGATACGGGGAGGATGTCCAAACGCCAACTCAGAACAGAGATTTTTATTTTCTCGTGGCTTTCCAGAATTACAGACCATCCCCAGAATTAGGTCCCACAAGGACTAAAGATTTCTAATCGGCCAGGTAAAATTCCAGGATAAATGCGTCAGCACCTAAGACAGAGCAAAGGGACAATTGGTAAGGACTGTGCTTGGGATTTTACGAGTTGCATTTATAGATAAATCTTTGGCATTTTTTTGATCAGTTCGCAGCTTGAGGAGGGAAAGATTCACCAGAATCTCAGCCTGGTTTTGCACCGCCTCTGCTGCTTTTGATGCTTCCCGGTGGAACAGCCCAGACATCCACCCCAGAAAAGAAGTGGCAACTTCAGCTGAGGAGGCAACTCCAGCCAGAGTTAACCATAATGGAGCCATCGGGTGAATTCTGTACGGCTGTCACAGGCCCTTACCTGGAGGCAGACGTGCGAGCAAGTGGAGGAACTTCCACCATGTTACTTATACAAAAATTCCTCCTTAACTGCAAGACCTCCTGCAGGTGCCTGAAACCATGGATAGCACCCAGCCCTACGTATACCGGTTTTACCTATGCATACATACCTGAGTTAAAGTTTAACTTATCAATTAGGCACACGAAGAGATTAACAACAATAACTAACCATAAAATAGATCAACTACAACAATATACTGTAATAAAAGTTATGTGACTATGGCCTGTCTCTCAAACTATCTTTCCTGTACTCACTCTTCATGTGATGATGTGAAATGATAAAATGTCTACACGAGAGATGAAGTGAAGTGAAATGATGCAGGCATTGGGACGTAGCCTTAGGCTACTATTGACTTTTGACAACAGTCAGAAGAATGATCTGCTTCCCATCGTGGTTGGCTGCGGGGAACCACTGCAAGCAAAAACCTCTGATAAGGGGGCACTACTGTACCTCAGTGACATTGGAGTTCACTGAGGGTTTGCACGCACATTATCAAATTGGCACTAGCCTGGAGTGAGGCAGGATTTGTTACTTACTATCCTCATTGCACTGAGGAGGAAAATGAGGGGTTCAATGACTTTGCCAAGGCCACTCAAGTAGTGAACAGCAGGACCCAAACCCAGCCCAGGTCTTTCAACTTCAGACACTGCTTCTTCCACGAAATATGTGCTGAACTAAGTGATACAGGTCTGTAAGCAGACGGAGGGCAGAAACAGTCAAATCACTTTCTCCTAAATTCACCTGAAGAAAGTCTAGCCACCACTGATTTAAATTACCTTCTTCCAAGAACCATGTCAAGACTGCAAATTTGGCCTACTGGCCTCCTCAAAACAGGTAACTGTGAACCAGGTTTTTCAGCAATAGCCTAGAAAATGTATTACTGTGAAGCTAGTGAGGCTGTGGAAACACCATAATGTAGTGATGAAGAGAAGGCATGAGCTTTGGATCCAAACCCTACCAGTTACAAGATGTAACTACTCAAAGATGTACATGATGTACAAAACCCACTGCACCTCAGTTTTCTCGTCTGTAACATGGGGATGATACCTCCTTCAGGCTTGTAGTAAGGATTAAATTAAATAGTAAATTGGGGTGCCTGGGTGGCCCAGTCGGTTAAGCGTCCAACTTTGGCTCAGGTCCTGATCTCGCGATTCGTTGGTTGGAGTCCCGTGTCAGGCTCTGTGCTGACAGCTTAGAGCCTGGAACTTCCTTGCTTCATATTCTATGTCTCCCTCTCTCTGCTTCTCTCCCCTGCTCATTCTCTCTCCTTCTCTCTCTCTCTCTCCCAAAAGTAAGTAAACATTAAAATTTTTTTTAATATATCTAAACTATATTGATAAATAATATGTCAATATATAATAGATGCTCAATAAATAATCATTTCCTTTCTCAACCTCAAGGTGAGAAAGGTGTCATAATATGACCATATTATGGTGTTATAATAACTTGGAATCCTTGGAACATAATAGAAGAGAGGGAAAAATCACATGCTCAAAATGCTTATCACAGGATTATTTATAATTGGAGGTAGACAACTGTGAAGCTGATGAAAATTAACCTTCACTTAAATTAAGTGACAATTAAGCTTCACTTTCACAGGCCCCTTCCAGACCCCGGGAGCGTCCCTAACAATGTATTCACAAAGTTTGCGAAAGTAAGGCTTTTTTGTATTCTTTTACTGAAAACATCTCTCAAAATTGTATAAATTTCAAGTTCCATAAAACCTGGATCTGTTCCTATTTATAATAGGAAACCGAGTACAACCTAAGTTTCTATAGCCGTTATCCTAAGTAGAGAGAGGAAGTATCATACAATGTTGAAAAGTGATGGTTCAGATGACTACACAACAGTGGTGGAAAATGTTTACAGTTAGTTAAACTTAAAACGTGAAAGTGCACGTATGTCTTCATTACAACCATGTAAAATATAAATATAAACACAAGCATATATTATAAATATACTTCCTTATTTACCACATATTGGAGGAAAGACCAAAAGTAAATAGTAACTGCATT
Organism: Panthera uncia; assembly: GCF_023721935.1. NCBI lineage: Eukaryota > Metazoa > Chordata > Mammalia > Carnivora > Felidae > Panthera > Panthera uncia. Next base: position 44,722,167 of record NC_064809.1, read on the forward strand.
AAAACAGGCATTAGGATGGTAAAGTAATATGAGATTTATTTTACTTTTTATTTCTTAAATTTCCGTTAATATATTCTTCTGTTTTTCCAATTTTTTAAGAGGTACTTAAGTGAAAAATCTATGTAGCTTAAGGTTAAGCCCTAGCCTGGACGTCATTCTTACTACTTAACTAATTTATTTTTGCATTCATTCAAATGCTTATTAAATATTCAATGCAGGTCACTGTGTTATGTGTTGGGGATGCAAAGATGAGACTAATCATGGCTCCTACCCTCCAAAAGCTTACAACTGTGTTTAGAAACACTAATTGATAAAACAAATAATTTAAATGTTAAAATTGCTATGGTGTAGGTGTGCAGAATATCAATAAGGAACTTGAGTGTTTGTCTGCCTGCACCATTTAAAAAAAGGAAAATAACCTGAGAGCTTAAGCCTGAAATTTAAGTCGGAGTCTGTCAGGCCAACAAGACTGACAAGGAATTCCAAGCAGAAGGGTAGCAGGTGCAAAGGCACTGAATTATTAGAGAGCTTGGCATGTTGGAGATTTGAAAGTAGATCCATATAGCTGAAGCATAGGGTGCTTTTAGAGAATGTCAGAAAATGAGGCAGGCCATTAAGTAGATATTGGATAAATAAATTGATTTTTAAGTCATGCTTAGTCATTTAGATTTTAGCCTGTTGACAGTGTGGAGTTTGAAGCATTTTTCTCATGGTAGAGAACTGATTTACGTGTTAAATAATATCTCTGACTGCAGTGTGAATAGAAGGGAGGCAAGGCAAAAAGTAGGAAGACCAAGGAGGAAGTTATTTTTAGCCCCTGAAAGAGATGGTCAGGCCAACAACCCAGGGGATTGAAGAGATCATGGATTTGAGGAATATGGGGTAGAAACCGCAGGGCTTGGGAACCTATCCGATGTGAATTGAGAGAGAGAGAGAGAGAGAGAGAGAGAGAGAGAGAAGTAGTCTAGGGTGAATTTCCAGGTTTCTAAGTTATGCACCCAAGTGAATGAGAGTCTCGTTTACTAAGAAAAGAAATGCCTAAGGAGGATTTCAGAAGAGGTGATGATAAGTTCAACAATGGGTCTTTTGTATTGGCCCTGCCTGTAAAACTTCCAGCTGGAGATATACAGTACACAGTTTTGATGTAGAAGTTTGGTTTGGACTCAGGAGAGGAGTGGAAAATATAGCTATTCAGTGATGATTGTGGAACTTATACACCACACAACCCAGGAATGTGCTGTAGAATAGTAAATAGTTATTACCACAATTTTCTGGAGGATGACAGTAAGACATCTGCAGGAAGTGAGGGCATTTTCATAGTTCAGGTGAAGTGAACTTGGGGCCACCTCACTGGTGGGCTGAGGGTAGAGGTTACAGCTGAAGCCATAAACTTACCTAAGGGGAGAAGAGAGCACTCGTTGTGGCTAGAAAAGTGAGCCAGAGCAGATCCATGTGGAATACAAGTATCTAGGAATGAATAGAAAAAGAGAAGCTAGAGACATAAACCGAAAGGGGGAAGGTGGAAAACTGGTTGAAGAGTTGTGGTGAGAGAAGGTGCGGTCAATAATGGCGAATACAGGGTATGGTGGAGACAGTCTGCTCTGAGAAACACTGAAACAAGGCTGCTGTGACTTATAATTTCCAAAAAGGTCATTGATGGGAGCATACATTATGCCAACATTTTAGGAAAGCAATCTAGGAGTAAAATATACACAACTTTTATTTTATTTTTTTATTAGGGAGGGGAGGGGTGTACATGGGGGAGGGGCAGAGAGAGAGAGAGGAAGAGAGAATCTTAAGCAGGCTTTACACCAAGCAAGGAGCCTGATACCAGGACTCTATCTCAGGACCATGAGATCATGACCTGTGCCAAAATCAAGTCGATGCTTAACCCACTGAGCCAACCAGGTAGCCCGTTATACACACCTTTTTAAAAAAAAATTTTTTTTTGTTTATTTTGCATGTGAGAGAGAAAGATAAAACACACGAGTGGTGGAGGGACAGAGAGGGAGAATCCCAAGCAGGCTCTGCACCTGTAGCACAGTGTTCTCGGCAAGGCCCAAACTCACAAAACTGTGAGATCATGACCTGAGCCAAAATCAAGAGTCCGGCACTTAACTGACTGGGCCACTCAGGTGCCCCCTCCCCCCAATATCCACCTCTTTTAAAATAGAATCCCACCTCTTAGAATTTATCCACAGGAACAAAATTTATAGAGACATAGATATTTAGTAAAACAACGTAATATAAAATGAACAAAACAAACAAGCCTACAAATATGGTAGTTTCATATGGTTCAATCTAATAAGAAAAAAAAAACCTGAATGCATTCAAAAGGGAATAGTTGAAGAAACAATGGTCTATCCTTATTGTGGAATACTATACAGCTGTTAAAAAGAATTGTGTAGATTTAGATGTATCGATTTGGAAGTGTAGCCTTGATATACTGTTAATTGAAGAACAAGTTAGAGAACAGTATGTTCTGTGTGATGGAATTGTTTAGAAGGGAAGAAGAGAGAGGGAGGGTACAGGATGAATTGGCCTTGGACAGGGGGAGGAGGAGAACCACCATTTCCGGATGCGAGAGAAGGAGGAGACCTATCAAAAGCTGCTGGGGGCGCCTGGGTGGCTCAGTCGGTTAAGCGGCCGACTTCAGCTCAGGTCATGATCTCGCGGTCCGTGAGTTCAAGCCCCGCGTCGGGCTCTGTGCTGACAGCTCAGAGCCTGGAGCCTGTTTCAGATTCTGTGTCTCCCTCTCTCTCTGACCCTCCCCCGTTCATGCTCTGTCTCTCTCTGTCTCAAAAATAAATAAATGTTAAAAAAAAAAAATTAAAAAAAAAAAAAAAGCTGCTGAAGTTCCAACTCCCTTTTTCCACCCCTACTTTCACAGGCTGCTTCCAGAGGCTCTGGGAGGGACCATGACCATGATATAACATGCCATATGTTTTTATAAAATTTTCCAGGGTAAATTTTTTTGTATTCTTTTTTTTTTTTAATTCCTCCTTTTCCAGTTGCATGTGCTCAGGTACCACAAAACCCGAATCTGCCCCTTGTAACTATAGGTTTGGGGGCAATGGGATAACAGAGACAAATATTTGAAAGAGTTTACATTTGATGGCCTTTATTTGCTTAATACAGTAGTCCCCCCTTATCTAAAGTTTCACTTTCCCTGGTTTCAGTTACCCACAGCCAACCACAGTCCCTGTCATCAGAAGATCAAGACTAGTAGTCTAATGTTCTGGCACAATGTTACTCACCTCACTTCATCTCATCTCATCATGGGAGCATTTTAGCATCTCGTCATCACAAGCAGAAGGGTGAGTATAGTACAATACGATATTTGGGGAGACGGACACCACATTCACAGAACTTTTATTACACTATATTGTTATAATTGTTCCATTTTTTTAAGTAAGCTCTGTGCCCAACACGGGGCTTGAACTCATGACCCTGAGATCGAGATCGTATGCCCCACTGAGCCAGGCAGGCACCCCTGTTCTATTATTAGTTACTGTTGTTGATCTCTTACTGCACCTAATTTATAAGTTAAGCTTTTATGTTTAGGAAGAAACATGGTTTCAGGCACCCTCAGGGGGATTGGAATGTGTACCCCATGGGTAAGGGGAGACCACTGTATTCAAAAAGCAAAGTTTGGTGTGCCTGGGTGGCTCAGTCGAGTATCCGACTCAATTTTGGCTTGGGTCGTGATCCCAGGGTCGTGGGAACAAGCCCCATGTCATGCTTCACGCTGCTTGGGACTTTCTCTCTCTCCCTCTGCCCCTCTCCCCTTCTTCTCCCCTCTCTAAAATAAAAAAATACATAAATAATTTTTTTTAAAAAGCAAAGTTAATCTATTGAGAGTGAAGTAAGAAAGAATACAGCGTGGGCTTCAGAAATGTGATAAAGATGTGAAGAGTTGCTGCTGGAAATGGAAGAGGGAAGTGACAAAGGACGTGTTGCAAGGTTTCCTAACATCGGACAGGGTGTGACTGCAGCTGCTCACCATAAATTTGGGGGATACCGTAAGAGTGCCTTACCTCTATTTTTCCATCTTTGAATGGGATTTAATAGTCATTCCTAGCTACAGAATAAGAGTATTGCATGAGATGCCTAAATATAGTTATAATTTGAAAAGAAGTATACTTTGTTTCTAATAATATTTGTTTCTTATTTCATCAGTGGCCGTATAACCCCCCAGTAAAACCTAATAAAACTTTTTAATGATCAATAAATGAAAACACTGTGCACTAAAGTACTCAGGTTAGCCCCAGCAGAATTAAAGGACTCCTGCAGCAGAGGACACTCTGTCGCAGGGACTCGGATGTAGACGGAGCAGAGAGGAGGGGTCCATGCAGGGAAGGGGATGATAGAGGGAGCAGAATATTGGTTACATACAGAGGGATTAATCAAAAAGTAAATACATTAAGAATAATAGAAGCTGGCTTTCTGTTGGAGAAGGGAGTCACAAATAGAAGGCAGATATATCAGTGTCAATGTCAATGAAAATGATGGAGTGGGGAAATCCATGGGCCTGTCTCTTCCCATAAATACTGAAAAAAAAAAAAAAACACTGGCAAAAACTCTCAGAGTCAACTTTATCAGAGCTCTACAAGACAGTGAAAGGTTGGGGCACCTGGGTGGCTCAGTCGGTTGAGCAGCCGACTTCGGCTCGGGTCGTGAACTCGCGGTCTGTGAGTTCGAGCCCCGCGTCGGGCTCTGTGCTGACTGCTCAGAGCCTGGAGCCTGTTTCGGATACTGTGTCTCCCTCTCTCTCTGACCCTCCCCCGTTCATGCTCTGCCAAAAATAAATAAACGTTTAAAAAAAAAAAAGACAATGAAAGGTTTATAGCAACCAAGCAAATGCTTAGTCAAGAGAATGAGCACTGAGGGGCACCTGAGTGGCTCAGTCAGTTAAGCATCTGACTCTTGATTTTGGCTTAGGACATGATCTCACGGTTCATGAAATAGAGCCCTGTGTCAGGCTGTGCACTGACAGTGTGGAGCCTGCTTGAGATTCTCCCTCTCTCTCTGCCCCTCCCCTGCTTGCACTCTCTCTCTCTGTCTCAAAATAAATAAACATTTAAACAAACAAATAAATAAATAGAGGGGGTTTTTGTTGTTGTTGTTGTTTTTAAAAGAGAATGAGCACTGGGCACCTGGGTGGCTCAGTTGGTTAAGCGTCCAATTTCAGCTCAGGTCATGATCTCGCAGTTCATGAGTTCAAGCCCCACATCGGGCTCTGTGCTGACAGCTCAGAGCCTGGAGCCTGCTTCAGATTCTGTGTCTCCCTCTCTCTCTGCCCCTCCCCCGCTCATATTCTCTCTCTCTCTCTCTCTCTCTCTCTCTCTCTCTCAAAATAATAAACATTAAAAAAAGAGAGAGAATGAGCACTGAAACATGGTAGAAGAGGTTTGTTGTGTTTTAATTTACTCTTGTCTGCCCTTCTCTCCATGGTGCAGTAGCAATGTAGAAGGTACCAATCAGGGTTTCCAGTAACAAAGAGAAAGGGACATAAAGAATATTTGAAGAAGGAGGCACCTGGGTGGCTCAGTCGGTTAAGTGTCCAACTTCGGCTCAGGTCACAATCTCACAGTTCGTGGGTTCGAGCCCTGCATTGGGCTGTGTACTAACAGCTCAGAGCCTGGAGCCTGCTTCAGATTCTGTGTCTCCTTCTCTCCCTGGCCCTGCCCAACTCACGCTCTCTATCTCTGTCTCTCTCTCTCCCTCTCTCTCTCAAAAAAATGAGTAAACATTAAAAAAAAAGAATATTTGAAGGAATGAGTCAAAAACTTCCCATATTTGATAAAATAGGTAAATCTACATGTCCAGGTATCTCAACACATACAAAGCAGTGACAAATACAGAAAGAGAAAACACTAGAACAGATGCTGTGATTCTTTATTGGTATGTATCGATATTGGATGTATCAATATGAATTTATGGTTTTCAGTATATGTGGATAGATATAGAAATAAATAGCTATAAATGAATATGTGACTCTGTGTGTGTGTGTGTGTGTGTGTGTGTGTGTGTATGTGTATGTGTGTGTGTGTATTCCCTAGCTCTGTCCACCAAGCAGATGTGTCAGTTCATGTTTACTAAGAAGGAGTTACCAAGACTCTTGCACAAGATTAGATGTGCAAGAGATATATAGGAGGAGTGTGACAGCCTCCAAGGTGGCCCCCAGTGATTCTTACTTCTTGGTGGTCTCACACCTGGAAAGTCCTTCCCAAAATGAATAGAGTTGACCTATTTCTGCAATGACATGGTGTGAATTTAAGGTTAGACAATACATGTGTTAAAAAGAAATTCAACTGAGTAAATTTTAAAGATGCTATTAGTGGGGCGCCTGGGTGGCTCAATTGGTTAAGCGTCTGACTTGGGCTCAGGACATGATCTTGCAGTTCATGAGTTTGAGCCCCACATCGGGCTCTGTGCTAACAGCTCCAAGCCTGGAGCCTGCTTCGGATCCTGTGTCTCCCTCTCTCTCTACCCCCCACCCCCACTTGTGTTCTCTCTCTCTCACTCTCTCTCAAAGATAATAAATAAACTTAAAAAAAATAAAGATGTTATTGGCTTTAGTCCATGATTCATGAATCAGGCAGCAACCTACATAGCAGATAGAAAAGAGCTCTGAGGAGCTATACAAAATGGAAGACTTTTATCAGTAGAAGGGAGTGGGACAAGAAAGTTATACTAGCAAAATAATGGATCCGTTGTGGCACAGTCACTTTCCTTCAGGGAATGGCAAGGGTCTATCAGGCAGGTTACCTCACCAGTGCTGACCTGGTGATTCCTAATTGATTGGTTTAAGATTCCATTTCTGGGAGAGGACGAAACTGTAAGTTTCAGTTTGGTGGCATCGGGCTTAGCATAAGTGACTCCATTTTGGGCCTGTTGGCTTGTCTTTAACAGTGGCTCTGCCTTCTCTTGGAGCACTTGTTTAGGGCTAAAGTCAGCTGTCATGTCACAAGGACACTCAAGGGACCCTAAGGAATGGTCCTTGTAGTGAAGAACTGAGACCTCTTGCCAATAGCCAACTGAGTCATCTTGGAAATACACCCTCCAGGGTCAAGTCAAGCCATCAGATGACTGTGCTGTGGCTGACCTCTTGACAGCAACATCATGAGAGATTCCGGACCAGCTCATCTGCTCTCAAATTCCTGACCTACAAAAACTATGAAATAATAAATATGTATTTTGTTTTAAGTTAATATCTTTCGAAGGTAATGGCTACACGGTGATAGGTAACTAATACAAGTAAGAAAGGAGAAGGGTGAGAGATCCTTCAGCCTGAGATGTCTTCTGACATTTGTGGAAGGAGATAAGGAAAGAAGGACAGGAGTAGGACAAGTCTTGCACAGCCGCACAGTTCCAAGAATGGATTTACTAAGTAGATGGGGAGTTCCCAAACCAAAGTTGCCCATTGAAGAATTCCTATGTCTTGCAGAATGGGCCCCCTGAGCCTGCTATGCTTAAGTATTGACTGGGAGTAACCCTTGGGGAGTATGGCCTCAGTACAAACAGGGTGATAGATGGGGGGGGGGGGGGGGGGGCAGTAGTAGGGGCTGTCAGTCAATTATGTTGCCTGTAGCAGGAGATCCGAGTGACACATTTTTTAATTGTTTTTAATGTTTATTTATTTTTGAGAGAGAGACAGAGAGTGAGCAGGGGAAGTGCAGAGAGAGAGGGAGACACAGAATCCGAAGCAGGCTCCAGGCTCTGAGCTGTCAGCAAAGAACCTGACCTGGGGCTCGAACCCACAAACCGCGAGATTATGACCTGAGTCGAAGTTGGTCGCTCAACCAGTGGAACCACCCAGCTGCCCCCAAGTGGCACATTTTTATAGGCACCACAGCAAGTTTAGGCATGGTGACAGCCTGATACCAATGATCACAGGTAGTGTCAAGATCTTGGCTTCTAAATAACGTTTTTCTCTGAGAGGAACCAGGGCTCCTTAGAGAAATGACTGATCCCACATCTGGGGCAGGGGAAGTATAAGCCTGGAACACTTTGTTGTGACAGAGCAAGGAAGGGCTCAAGGAATACTGTGAAAGTGTCACAAGGACATAGAAGCCACTTGAAGAGCCTTCCATTGGCCAAGTCAGGAACAAATCGAGCATCAAAATTTAAAATGACAGTAAAATATCATCACCCATTGAACAAAATAGAAAATTATGACTACAAAGACATAAATAAATGAGTACATCAAAAGTTTGCTGAGGAATGGGGTATTTACATGGTTTCACTAGGAAAAAGAATATCTTCACAGAGGATATGCCTAGCAGATGTTACCTTAAGCAAGGAATCAAAGTGAACATCATTAGTAATGGGACAGACTGAAATTATGTGCCACATGACACGATATAAAGCGATGAAAGTGACATCACTTCTATGATATTCCTGCCAAGGTTGTATAACCTGAATATAATCCTAAGGAAACACCAGCAAAATCCAAATGAAGGGACAAGTTACAGGATAACTCCGAAGTGCCAAAGTCATGAAAGTCTGAGAAAGACCGGGGAATTGTTTCAGGCAGAGGCAGATGACGGAGACATGACAACTTAGTGCAGTGTGTGCTTCTGAACCTGTTGCTAGAAAACACATCATTGATACAATTGGCAGAACGTGAGCAGAGTCTGAGGCTTACCTAGCAGTCACGCATTAGTGTTAATTGTCTGCTTTTAACGGTTGCATTGTGACTATACAGGAGAGAGTCCTTGTCTGTAGGAAAAAATATTTGTGGGCAATAGAGCCTCAGGTCTGTACTTTAAAATGCTTAAGGACAAAAAGTTGTTTGCACTGTACTTAACTTCTTTTTTTTTTTTTTAACTTTGTGAATGTTTCGAAATAAAAAAGAAAGAAATGTCCTTATGGTATTTGAAAGATAAATGTGTCATAAATGTAAGGTTTTATTATTTAAATCCAGAGAGTCCTTTAACATTTTTTAACTTGATGAGTAACTGCCCTCTTGCTTTTCTTCTCATCCGAGATTACTGCAGTTCATTCACAAGACTGAATGGAATCTTAACATTTAAACACCTAATCGCTTTCTTTCATCTTTGGCACACATGAACTGGATTTCCCCACATGTATGAGTCACCTGATAACAAATTTCCCAGCTTAAATAGGTTTAAAACTGAACTATTAGTAAAGCAGCATTGTGAATTGTGTCTCAGATTCAAAATTTATAGTAAAAATGTGTTTTTAGCATTCATGTTCTTTCTCAACATGCACATTTTTCTTTCGTGCTGCAAAACGTTTTTCTGGTGTTGAAAAGTTTTCAGGCAGTTATGCCATCATAAAGCCCCTCCCCCACTTCTCACTCCCAGAAAATCAGACAGCTTGATGTGTTTGTTGCTTTAATTTGAATTGTAAAACACTGCATTCTTTGAGTTTCCCCACAAAATGAAATAAGAGAAATATGCAATTGCTATGTCAGGGGCGTATGTCTAGATAAATAAAATGTGCTCTTAAGCCCTTTCCCTAACCTTGCCATTTCTTTTTTATTAAAAAAAATTTTTTTGGTTTAATGTTTTTATTTATTTTTGAGAGAGAGCAGCACAGATTGCGAGCAGGGAGGGGCAGAGAGAGACGGAGACAAAGAATCTGAAGCTGGATCCAGGTTCTGTCAGCTTAAACCCTTGAATGGTGAGATCATGACCTCATGATCTGGGCCACAGTCGGATGCTTAACCGACTGAGCCACCCAAGCGCCCCAACCTTGCCATTTCTAAGGATGAGAATCTAGAGGAATACTGTAGTCAAGGAAGAAGGGATTCCTTTTCCTTCACCGTTGTCAGAGTCTATTCAATTTGGAGGCATTTGAACCAAATTTCTGCGTTGGAGAAAAAGAGAAAAAAAAAATCAGTCCTTACCAAAATTTAGTTTATCTGGAAATGTTTGAGCAGATTCCCTAGACCAGTGGCTCTCAATGGTGGGGTATGAGCGTGGATTTTGCCCCGTCTCCCAGACTCTTGGCAGTGTCTAGAGGCATTAGATTGTCAGGACTAGGGGTGGGAGATGCTACTGGCATCTTGTGGGTAGAGGCCGAGGATGTTGCTAAACAGCCTACAATCACAGGACTGTCTCGAAACCATTGCTGGTGCCAGGATTGAGAAACCCTACCCAAGATGAAAACAGGGAAGAGAGAAGGCTAGGGAAGAAACAAAACAAAACAAAGCAAGAAACACAAACACAAAAGACCTACTAGTCAAATGATGAATTTTACACAGATTTATAAAAATACAGATTTTTAGGGATTGCATTCCTATTTGGTGGCCTTTTAGTATATAGCTAAGAGGCCACTTAAGGCCATTTTGAGTTTTGCCAAGACTACATTTTTATCAGTTCATTTGCCAAGTCTTTCTTGAGCACCTAGTATGTGCCAGACACTGAGGACGCAAAGATGGGTGAATGTCTCTCTTCCCTGGAGGAGCTAAGAGTTTTTAGCGGTGGAAATATCTTTAAGTGAAGAAGTGTGATACAAACGGCAAGAGGGGAAAGGGCAAGTAAAAGATTTATCAGGGACTTTCTCTAAGCCAAGCACTTCCGCTTGAGTAATTCTCCAATCAGCCCTCTTCAGTGAGTGCTATTCCCATTTCGCGAGAGAAGAAACCGTGAGAGTAACAGCAAGAACTAACAAGTATATGCCGGGCCCCGTTCTCAGTGGTTTTCACATGTTAACTCGCTTTACCCTCACGACTACCCTATGACGTCAATACTAACCTCATTACCCCCTTTTGACATATTTAGGGACCCAAGAGTTTGGTCCACGTTCCCACATCCGGGCTGTCTGGATTTCCAGACAGAATCTATGCTCTTCACAATCCACTGCAGGGCTTCTCTTACGCCTTGTGCGAAAGAGTAAATGGCCCACCTGGGCATAAAAGCCAGAATATGACTGAAAACCTAAGCTTTTGTCTGCGACACAGCATTACACCCTCCCCATGCTAGAAAAGTGCCCGAGATGCTTTGGGCCCCCTGCTGCCTGGCTTTGCCTGGGGAAGCCAAAGTAGACTTCACATTGGAGGTAGCATCTGAGCCCATCCCAGAAGTCTAAGGAGGGAAGTTGGCAAAGGGGAGAGCACAGGCAGGAAGAGACCAGGACAAATTCCACCATGGCTAACAGTTTGTTGTGGTGGCAATGCAGCATATGGAGGACGGACCGGAGACAACCTGGAGAGGTAGGCAGGGACCTGATCAAGAAGTATGAGTCATGTCCCATGGGCAAAGAGAATTATAAAAAGGCCATGACTTGACTTGATATCAACCCTTACAACAGTATTGTTGGGCTCTAGAATAAATCGCTTCCATTCCTTTCTGTCCCCCTACCCCTCTCTTGTTCTTTTTAATCCCACTTTGCCTGGTTTGAATGTTTATGGTATGGGGGAAGAGAAGGAAGGACCTGGACTGCCTCCCCCTTGGCAGTTCTCCCCAGCCACTCTGAATCCCACTGAAGCCAGCCAACATACAGGCGTTTTAATGACGACGGTGCTGGTAGTCCTTAGGACTAGAAGTGCTTCAGAGTCTGCCTGAGCCCACAGGCACCCACCGCTCCCCTTGCCTGGAGTGAACATCACACAGGCGGCAGTGTGATGCAATTACAACCCAAATTACACTCTCTAGATTGATGTGGTTGGATATATTTTGAGTTTGATAGTGCTCCTATTAGTAATACGCATATAGTGCTTTAGAGTTCACAAAGCTTTTTCACAAGCACTCTGTTGTTTGATCATCAAAACAAACCAAGGAGGTAGGTATTATCCCATTTCACAGATGTGGAAATTGAAGCTTACAGAATGTGTATGAGTAAGTGGAAACAGTGAACACAGAACTCCCGACTTCAAGACTTATCCTCCCTCCTTGCCTTCCTGCCTTTCCTTCCTCCCTCTTTAACAATGTTTTTTATATGTCCCCACTTGTGTGGGACAGCAAAAGCCAGGAGGGTTGACTTTGCCTTCCCTTCTCGTGAGCCCCTATTCTTATTAATTCAGCCATGTAAGATTTTCCCAAATATATCCTGTCGCCTTTAGTGACATCCTGATGGACATCCTGGTAGTTCAAATATGTGCTTCTTTTTATGGCACATCTGATCTTCTGCACTCTGGCCTCTATCCAAGTATGACCAACCAACCATCCTGGTTTGTCTAGAATGGAGGAACAGGGGACTTTCAGTGCTAAACTTGAGACCGTTCTGGGGAAAGCCAGACAGGTGGTCACCCTCTATCCCCCTCTCCAGCTCCTATGTGCTTCTGTCTGAGGCTGACTTCTGAGAATCTTCATTGCCAGTATTTGCCGTCCTGTTGGAACTCCCTGTCTTTGATTATGCTATTCTTTTCACCAGAAACATATACCTCCCCCTTTTCCTCTCAGCTACTTTCATACGTTTTCTTTAAGTACATCTTCTGTGTTCTGAAGAGCAGGTACTAATTTCTCCAGGAGACCTTCCCTGATCTAAATGTCCTTTCTTTGGGCTTCCTCGTTTCCCCATACAGACTTTTGTCATAGCATTGAATTTCTATTTAAATCATTTGCAGGGCACCTGACTGGTGCAGTCAGTGGAGCATGTGACTTTTGATCTCGGGGTTGTGAGTTCGAGCCCCACATTGGGTGTGGAGATTGCTTAAAAATTAAACTCTTGGGGCACTTGGGTGACTCAGTCGGGTAAGCATCTGACTCTTGATTTTGGCTCAGGTCATGATCTCACGGTTTGTGACCTCCTAGTTAGACCTCCTAGTGACCTCCACGGTAGACCTCCTAGTGTACCTGTAATTCTATACACCTTCCTCAGGACTAGAAGTGCTTCAGAGTCTGCCTGAGCCCACAGGCACCCACCGCTCCCCTTGCCTGGAGTGAACAATGAAGAGCCAAGTGGGAAACATTTCCTGACAGGAAAAACCTCAAATAGTTTAACGGCAGAGGCGCACATACAGATAGGTATTGTATAAACAATCACCTGGCACGGTAGTTCTAGTTCTTCTCAAACCTGAGCACACATCAGAATCGACTGCCTGGCTTGTTAACAGACAGACTGCTAAGTCCTGTCCCCCAGAGATTCTGAGTCAGGTGGTCTGAAGTTTGCCTCTCTGGCAAGTTCCCAGGTGGCACTGCTGGACAGGGGACAATATTTTGAGGACCACCACCTTAGCACCCATTCCACATCTCTCTCCTCAACAGATAAACCTGCCTGTCCTTTCCCTGAGCCAAGCATGGTCGCCCATGATGCAAGAGTTCTGATGACAAAAACACCTTCCCTTGATAGAGCTACTCCTTAACATCGTCTTATCTCTCTCTTTTTCTTGCAAATGATTACAATTGTTTATGCTGATCAATTTCATTTCTTCACCATTCATCCCCTCTGTTAATGTTCTGTAACCTTTCTTCTACTCTGTTCACTACTTGATCGTTCTCAAGGGTTATTTGTAACTTTATGACTACCGGGTATATGTTAGATAGAGATAGGCAACTGCGTTTGGGGTGGCCATGAAGGAGGTTGGGACTAATTTTTGTTTCTTTTTGCTTAGGTAGGCTCCTGAAAAACATCTCTCTTCCTGTTTTCACCTAGAGAAACCTAATTTCTCCTTGCTTTTTTTCCCCCAGTAGAGTTAAAAATAGCATGGATCTATTTATCGTTTGCCAATTTCCCTTAGGATGTCTGCAGATGTTAACAGATACTTCAAAGTCAACAAAGAAACCTCAGATTTTCACATTGGAGAGGGTGGAGAATGGAAGGCCCTTGATCCCTGGTAACTAACTTGGTTGGGTATCATCATCCTTGTTTTCACTGCTAAGAACTTTTTTCATAATGAGAATACAATTTTTTTAAATTTATTTTTATTATTATTATTATTATTATTATTATTATTTAGTCATCTCTACACCTAACGTGGGCCTCGAACTCATGGCCCCGGTATCAAGAGTCCCATGCTCTTCCAACTGACCCAGCCAGGCAACTGACCCAAGAATACAAATACTTTAATTTTAATTTTAATAGTAGTTTTAGGTCTACAGTAAATTCACAGGCATTAATTCATTCATTACCCAAAACATATACTTCTCAGCTCAGACACACAGGCTATTTAATAGGATGCATTTAACATACGAATGAATTCAACTGGCATGAAAAAGAGAAATTATATCTATTTATAAGTGCAGAGAGGACTCCAGGTCATCAGATTGCATGTTGGTTAGTGATATTAGGGCAATAGATTCATTTACTGAGTCATCAAAGATATTAACTGAGTACCTCTTGAACACGACAGTTAAATAATGTGGGTAGATACTTAAAACAGAGCTCGAAGTCGGTAACATTTCAAGGAAGCATAGTATAGTTGAAGACATTAGACATATACATAGGGAAAACTAAAAGTGGAAAACAAGCACAAGAGATTTTTTTAAAGTATATTTACTTATTTTTGAGAAAGAGAGAGAATGAGAGCACACATGAGCTGGGGAGGGGTAGAGAGGGAGAGAGGGAGAGAGGGAGAGAGGGAGAGAGAGAATTCCAAGCAGGTTCCATGCTGTCAGCACAGAGCCCAACTCAGGGCTCAATCTCGCGAACCCACGAGATCATGATCTGAGCTGAAATCAAGAGTCGGACGTTGGGGCGCCTGGGTGGCGCAGTCGGTTAAGCGTCCGACTTCAGCCAGGTCACGATCTCGCGGTCCGTGAGTTCGAGCCCCGCGTCAGGCTCTGGACTGATGGCTCGGAGCCTGGAGCCTGTTTCCGATTCTGTGTCTCCCTCTCTCTCTGCCCCTCCCCCGTTCATGCTCTGTCTCTCTCTGTCCCAAAAATAAATAAAAAACGTTGAAAAAAAAAAAATTAAAGAGTCGGACGCTGAACTAACTGAGGCCCCCAGGTGCCCCCACAAGCACAAGAGATTTTTGAGAGGCAGAGGACCAGCTGCATAGTGGGGACAATAAGTATTAGGAGCTCATGATCATTAGCTCCCTTAGTAGCTTGATTTCATGAAGCAAGTGAGATTCCTTCCTAGGAAGCTTGGTTGGAGCGGGGAGAGGGGGGGCAGGGAAGAGAAGTGGAAGGGTGCAGATGATCACAGTGTGAAAAAGGAGGAAATAGAATGGGGAGGAATATTTTATCTAAGGAAGACTTAAGAGCACAAGGATGTTCAGGGACCAATGAATAGGCCAATCTACCTAGAGCAGGGATTTCATGTGGTGAAAAGCAAGGAAGTCACATTTTAATGGCATTGGAAAATATCTTGAGATCTCATCAATGAATCCTCTGGGAGAAACAGAGACAGGAAGCTAGCTTCCTTTAACTGATTAGCATCTGGTAAAGTTGAAAATGCACATATCATCATATGTACTGATCAGCATCTTGCAAGAAACAGAATGTGCTCTCACCCTGGGTTACTGAGGACAGTTTCATGGACTATTTACAAGAACACAGGTACAGTTAATGGAAATTTAAAAAATCAATGAGGGTAGCAGTAGCAGGGAAATTTGGGGAACTTCATGGCTATCCCTAGGTCTGAAGGGGAAAAGAGAGAAAATGGTTACCAGATCTCCAGAATCCAAGGAGCAACAGTCTTAGGGAAATTTAGGGAGCCTTAGGGATAGGAATGTAGCCAACCCACAGAGACCCAGCATGATAGAGACCAGGAGAATAAATGCCCTGATCTCAACCCCCTTTCCTCCTACCCACCCACTCCCCTGCTTTCCTGCTGGTACCTCCCACTGGCCAGATCCAACAAGAAGGCAGAGGAAAAGGGCATTCATTGATGTAGTCCATAAAGGTCAGCTTCCTGGGGTGCAGAACAGAGTAGAGGAGAGAGTGGAACTGAGGGGCAAATGGAAAACATCTGGCATACCACAATTCTACTTCCAGGTTTACACCCTATAGAAACTCCACGTGCGTGAAAGGTATGCACAAATAGTGTCTTGCAGCATTTCTCATAGTAGCCATAAACTAGAGGGAAAGCTTCATTAATAAGGGGCTAGAAAAATTGAGGTATATTCATTTGTTAAAATATAGTGCAGCCATTAAAATGAATGAACTGGATAGATAGAAGTGTGCATGTATATGTGAGTGTGTGTGTTGTAGAGATACGTGCATCATGATAGATAACTGTATAAAAACGATTAATTACAAACAGAGGCACCTGGGTGGCTCAGTCCGTTAAGCGTCCAACTTCGGCTCAGGTCATGATCTCGCGGTTCATGTCGGGCTCTGGGCTGACAGCTCAGAGCGTGGAGCCTGCTTTGGATTCTGTGTCTCCCTCTCTCTCTGCTCCTCCCCTGCTTGTGCTCTGTCTCTGTCTCTCAAAAATAAACAAAACATTACAAAAAATTAAAATAAAATAAAATAATATTTAAAACAAACAGAAAAAGCAATTCCTGTCTGTTGTTTATACCCACACATATGAAGTATAAATAAATGAGTAAGTAAGTAAGTAGAAGAATATGTGAATCAGAGACCAGAATTATGAGAGTTCCTTTGGTAAAAGAGGAAAAAGAGAGTGATATTGGGGGAGATGGAAAAAGGACCTTCATGTATATTTTTTTTTTATTTTAGAAAGATCTGAGGCAAATATGACAAGTCTAGTGATAACTGTTCTGAAGGAAAAGAAAAGGCAGAGGAAGGAGACAGAGAACATGGTAGATAATACTTAAAATGTAGACAGAGTGGTTACAAAAGGCCTTTCTGTGTAGGTGACATTAGAGTGGGGACCCAGAGGGAGGGCAAAGCAAGTAAGTAGCCGGGCACCACTACAGCTGCTGGGGGTGCAGCCAGTGCAAGCGGTGAGGGGGCAGCTTATTTGGTCTGTTCAACTGTGAGGCCAGTGTCCATGGAGGACGGTAAGCCAAGGGGAGGGTGATAAGAAAGAGCTCAAAGGGTCAGGCTGGGGGCAAGTCGGGTAGGCCTGGTAATGAAGATGGTAAGAGGGATGGGGAAAGGAGAGAAGGAAAAAAGGGGAGTACCTAAGAAAGGAGAGAAGAAGAGGGTCACTTGAGTGGCCACCCTCCCCTCAGGGGAACGTGATCGGGGCTGCCCCTTATGGAGCAGCTGCAGTGCTTGGTGTCGAGCAGGAAACAGATACCAGTCCTGAGATTAAAAAAAATTATAGGGGCGCCTGGGTGGCGCAGTCGGTTAAGCGTCCGACTTCAGCCAGGTCACGATCTCGCGGTCCGTGAGTTCGAGCCCCGCGTCAGGCTCTGGACTGATGGCTCGGAGCCTGGAGCCTGTTTCCGATTCTGTGTCTCCCTCTCTCTCTGCCCCCCCCCCGTTCATGCTCTGTCTCTCTCTGTCCCAAAAATAAATAAAAAAAACGTTGAAAAAAAAAATTAAAAAAAAAAATTATATATATATATATATATATAGTATATAATAGTATATATAGTATATATGATATATAATAGTATATATAGTATATAATATATATATTAAAGTTTATATATTTATTCTGAGAGAGAGAAAAAGACTGTAAGCGAGAATGGGGGAGGGAAAGAGAGAGAGGGAGAGAGAGAGAATCCCAAGCAGGCCCCCTGCTGTCAGTGCAGAGCCCAATGTGGGGCTTGAACTCATGAGCCATGAGATCACGACCTGAGCCGAAATCAATAGTCAGACGCTTAACTGATGGAGCCCCCCAGGCACCCCATACATATATTTTTAATTTTAAATGTATTGGGGTGAAATTCACATACCACATGCTTAGCCATTTTAAGTGAACAATACGGTGGCATTTAGTACATCCACAGGGTTGTGTAACCACAATCTCTGTCTAGTTCCAAAGCATTTCCATCACTCGGAAATAAAACTCTGTACCCATTAAGCACTTTCTCCCCATTTCCTCCTCCACCCAGCCCCTGGCAACCACCAATCTGCATACCGTCTCTGTGGATTTACCTATTCTAGATGTGTCATATACACGGAATCACACAATGTAACCTTTTCTGTCGTTTTTTTTTTTTTCACATAGTGTAATATTTTCAGGTTCATCCATGTTGTAGCATGTATCAGTATTTCATTTCTCTTTGTGGCTCAATCATACCTCATTTATACATGTTTGGCATCATGATTTTTATAATTTTTAATGGTAGTAAAATACACACAACATAAAATTTACTATCTTTTCTTTTTAAAAAATTGTTTTAAATGTTTATTTTTGAGAGAGAGAGTGACAGCCAGTGGGGGAGGGGCAGAGAGAGAGCGACAGGGAGTCCAAAGCAGGCTCTGCACTGTCAGCATAGAGCCCGATGTGGGGCTCGAACTCACGAACTGTGAGATCATGACCTGAGCTGAAACCAAGAGTCAGTTTCAACTAACTGAGCCACCCAGGTCCTCCCCCATCTTAGCTATTCTTAAGTGTACAATTCAGTGGCATTAACTACATTTACATTGTTATGCAACTGACATCACCATGCATCTCAAAACATTTTCTTCTCAAACTGAGAAGTATCCATTAAAAGATAACTCTCAATACCTCCTTCCCCAGTCCCTGTTAACTACCATGCTATTTCCTACTTCTGTGAAGATACTCTAGGTATTTTATATGAGTGAAATCACACAGTATTTGCCTTTTTGTAACTGGCTTATTCCACTTAGCGTAATGTCCTCAAGGCTTATCCACACAGCAACATGTGGCAGAATTTCTTCCCTTTTTAAGGCTGAATAATATTCCATTCCAAATGTGTACACCACGTTTTGTTTACCCATTCAGCTGTTGATGGGCACTTGGGCACTTGGGTTTTTCCACTTTTTGGCTTTTGCGAATAATGCTGCTATGAAAGGTGTACAAAAATCTGTTCACCTGTAATGCTGATGGGTGTACAAATATCTGTTCAAACTCCTGCTTTCAATTCATTTGTATATTGTATTACAGTTCTGCAGAGAAACAATAGGAAAGTGTATGTATAACAATGGAAATTATATACATAATGAGGTTTATTATGAGGGATTGGCTCAGGTGATTCTGGAGAAGTCCCAATGTGCCATGTGCAAGCTGGAGACCAGGGAAGCAAGTAGTGTAGTTCTAATCCAAGTCTGAGCCTGAGAACCAGGAGCACTGATGATGTAAGTCCCATTCTGAGAGCAGCTCAACCGTCAGGCAGAGAGAGAGAATTCTTTCTTCCTCCACATTTTGTTCTATTCAGATCCTCAACAGATTGAATGGTGACCATTCACATTGTGAAGGGTCATCTGCATTACTCAGCCCAACTGTTCAAATGCTAATCTCTTCTAGAAACAACCTACAGACACACCCAGAAATATTATTGAACAGGACATCTGGGCATCCTGTGACCTAATCAAGTTGACACATCTCAGGTGTATACCCAGAAGTGAACCATCACAGATATATACCCAGAAGTTGAATTACTGAATCAGATGGTAATTCTATTTTTATTTTATTTTATTATTATTATTCTTTAAATTTATTTATTTTTTAAGTAAGCTTCATGCCCAGCGCACAGCGCAATGCAGGGCCTGAACTCATGACCCTAAGTTCAAGATCTGAGCTGAGATTAAGAGTCAGATGCTTAACCCACAAAACCACCCAGGCACCCCAGTAATTCTATGTGTAAATTTTTGAGGAACTACCACTCTGTTTTCCATAATTGCTATACCAACTGCTATACCAACCAGCTCTACCAACGTGTGGTCATGGTATTTTAATTCTTTTCAAATTCAGCGTGTGTAGGGAGGATTGGGCAGTTCTGGAGCAGATAATCACCTGCATATTGCCTGATGGGTCTCTCTCGTTGGTTCAAGAGGGCAAGGCCAGGCAGATGGGAGTAAGCCAGGTGCTCAGTATGAATAACTGAGAGTTTGAGACAGGAAAACACAGAGGTTGGAAGTGCTAGAAAAGGTGTGAAATCAGGGACCAATGGACCAGCTGAAGGCTTAGCCTAGATGATGCCTCTTGGAAAAGGACAGAGGATGGCTAGAATAAAAAAGTCACATAAGTGTTGACGAGGATATGGAGAAATCAGAACTCTTGACACTGCTGGTCAGAATGTAACATGGAGCACCTGCTTTGAAAAGCAGTCTGGCAGTTCCTGAAATGTTTAGAGTTACCGTATGAACCAGCAACTCCACTCTCAGGTATATACCCAAGAGAGATGAAAATGTACTCCCATTTAAGACGCGTACACAAATGTTTAGGGTAGCATTATTCGCAATAGATGAAAGGTAGAAAGAACCCAAATGTCCTTCAACTGGGAAATGGATACACAAAATGTAATATGGCCATAATTGGAATATTATTCAGCCATAAAAAGGAATGAAGTACTGATATAGGCTACAACATGAATGAACCTTGGAAACATTACGCTAAGTGAGACAAGCCAGTCACAAAATACCTTATGTTTTATGATTCCATTCTTACAAAATGTCCAGAATGGGGAGACCTATAGAGATAGAAGGCAAATTAGTGGTTGCTTAAGTTTGAGGGGGGTGATGGGGATCTACAGAGGTGACAGCCAGACAGTGTGGGCTTTCATTTGGAGATGATGAAAATGTTCTAAAACTGACTACAGTGATGGTTGCACATTATCTGAGAATATACTAAAAACCACAGAATTGTATGCTGCAGTTGGGTGTAATTGTAATTATAAATGAGTGAACTGCATGGTATGTGAATTATAAACAAAGTTGTTTAAAAAAAAGAGGGACATTAGAAAATAGAGCTTTGCCTTCATAAGTGACTAGTTACAGGGGCTACAAAGAGAATGTCAAGTATCATCAATTCATTATGATGGGAAAACTATGACAGTGATTTCCGCTGATGGAAATAGGACAGTGTGGAAACTGAAAGAATAAAAATGCAGTTTGGAGGAAGAGATCTAATAAGGTTAAGAAAAAATATCAGGGCGTTGTAAGTTACTTTTAAGTTGATTTGAATTTTACTATCTTCTTTCCCAGAAGCTTCCAGCAAATGTGTTTTTCACATGTTTTCATACCTCATGGGCCTATATTAAGTCAAGGTCCTGAACAGAATACCACCCACTCAATCTAGGTGTTACAGAGATGTTAATTACCCCTCAGTTTCCACACTAACCATTTTCCTTCCAGCAGAAGAACCAGTGCCTTCCACGATTTTTAGCTGAAAACAGGGCCACTACCCTGTTTCTCTTTTGGGTGAACACGATCAAGTGACTAAATTCAGGTCAATGGGATGGGAGGGAAAGTTATGTGTGCAACTTCTAGATCGCCCCTTAAAGACCAAAAATGCTTGCAGTGAACTCTCTTCGCTCTTCCTGCAGACTGGTACTCAGAGGCGGAGCTCAGCCAGTCTCCACCAGGAGAGGAGAATGGCACCTCGGGAGATGGTGGCACAGTAAAATCAAAGTAATCTGTGTTAGTTAACCGCAGGTGGCACAGAATTACCCAGCTAGCCTTAGATCTCTGACCGCTGACTTTCATGAGAGTTAGAAGTGAATTTCCATCTTATTTAAAGCTCTATTTTTGGGTCTCTTTGTTACCCTAGCTTGGTCTCTACTCAAATGAAAGCTTGAGGGGAATGGGATGAGCTGATTGGCTTAATCCGATTCAGCCTTACCTCCGGGGTGGGGGTGGGGTGAGCTTCCCCTGAAGCACTTGGCTTTCTAGGAGAAGGGGAACATCCGAATGAAAAACAAATCAAGGTGCTTTTCCAAAGAAGAAGGGATAGACATCCAGCAACCCAAAGCAGCAACTGTCCACTTACAGCCTAGAACAGAATTTCTACACTTTGGTACCGTTGTCATTTTGGGTTGGATAATTTGAGGCGTGGGTAGGGGAGAAGGGGTGAAGTCCTGTACCTTGTAAGATGTTAGCAGCATCCCTGGCCTCTCCTCACTATATACCACCACCACCCCTCCTCCCCACCTTCTACCTCCTTCATGAAACTAAAAATGTCTCCAGACTTTGCCAAACATCCCCTGCAAGCAAAAATCTCCCCTGGTTGAAAACTGTTGCTTTTGAAAGAGCCTTGAAGCTGCCTTTTCTGCCTCTCTCCTCTAGTCTTTTCCTCATATAGCTGGTTGATTTTCTTTTGTAACAAGAACAGGCTGTGCTTGGAAATAATGACTTTACTCTGTGTGCTTGTAGAGTAAAATCTAAACCCTCAAGCAAGGCTTACAAAAACCCTTCAAAAATACCTGGCTAGTCTCATGTGCAATCCTATTCCCGATACTCATTGCTCTAAGTGACAATGAATTTCTCACTGCTCTCAAAGTTGCCACGCTTTTTTTTTTTTCCTCATTTGCATTTGTACATACTATTCTTTTTGCCTGGAGTACCAATCTCTACCTTTGTCTTAGGGAAACTCCCATTTACTTTTCAAGACCCAACTTGAACATGACTTCCCCCTGTTTAAAAAAAAAAAAAAAAAAAAAAAGCCTTAATACTTCCTAAGAAAACTTCGTTTCTCCATGCTACTTTGTTCATACTTCTGAGTCACGTGTAGCACAATTTCTTATAATTGTGTATTATCTTCGAATCACCAGTACCTAACCCAATGCCTGACACAGAGAAGTTCCTTGGTTGCTGTGTGTGAAATGGATGAGGGAAATGAGGAAAACTGTCACAGTATTACCTCCAAATTTTACTAATAAAAATTGTGGCTTGGCCAGAGATCATTGGCTTTTATTAATTCAGACTGCATTTACAACAGGTGTCTCTGTCACTGAACTGGAAAGCAGGTGGAAAGCTAACCTCAGACAGGGAGTTAAATGCTTTCAGCATTGTGCCTGGATAGCCCATGGATCAGTGAGCATGGATGTTTAAACAGTAATTTCCAGCTGCTGCTGCCAGAGAGATTGAGTGATGTTCCACAGAAAGTATCATGTTATAGTTTGTTACACAGGAACCTCTGTGGAGGTAAACTGCATGGTTTGCATTGAGAGCATGGGCTCAGTCTTTTCAAACAAATCCATTTGTCTGTTACCTTTATAAAGTCTTGATTTAAGGAATTAAAAATATATGTTTTGGACATCTAGCTATATCTAGTTTCTGAACCGTATGAGTCCTCCATAAGTATCTATATCAAAATTCTGGTGTCCAGATAGCACAAAAATGAGAAGAGTAGGTCTTTTTACAGAATTACAAGGCTCATTTTAATCTTATTGGACCCCATGTCTCCCTCCACTGTAGGGTGTCAGAATATGCCCATTACACCCTAGAATCAGCCTCCAAACTTCCTTTCTGCTTCTCATTACTAGTCTCTTTCTCACAAGACTGGCAGAACAATCTTCCTGTTAACACAAATATGCCATGTCGGGAACGGTAGAGTCTGTTAAAGATAACACAAACCTGCAGTTGGGTCTGAGAATAATAAAAAATGTCACAAATGAGCCACCATCCCCCAGCAGGTTTTTCAAATCTAAAAACCTTAGTTCCGTATTAACTTCATGGCACAAATATCCACTCTATATGTGAATAAGCCAGATGGAAATTCAAGAGGGAGAAAGAGGGGGAAAGGGCAGGGGGAGAGAGAGTCCCTTCAGTTGAGAAATTCAAGAGGGAGAAAGAGGGGGAAAGGGCAGGGGGAGAGAGAGTCCCTTGAGTTGGGGAGAGACAGGAACTGTCAGGCTCTACTGTCATGGAATGCTTGCCCAGATCCAGTGGACCTCAACATTGTCTGCACACTAGGACCACACGGGGAGCTTAAAAAATACAGAGGCCCTGGGGCGCCTGGGTGGCTCAGTTGGTTAAGCCTCTGACTCTTGGTTTCAGCTCAGGTCATGATCTCATGGTTCCTGAGTTCAAGCCCCACGTTGGGCTCTGTGCTGACAGTGCAGAGCCTGCTTGGGATTCTCTCTCTATCCTCTTTTCTCTCTGCCTGTCCCAGTCTCCCTCTCTTTCTCAAAATGAATTAATAAACTTTAAATTTTTTTTTAATTTAAAAAAAATACAGAGGCCCTGGCCCCAACTGAATTGGAATCTCTGAGGATGGTTGGTACAGCCAGTGTTTAAATATCCAACCACATATCTGGAGCCTGAAAGTCTTATTTCATAAACACATTGCCTGCCTCCATGTGAGGAAAGCAGAATGCTGTGAGAGTTCCACTCTGACTACACGCAGCCAGGGAGGAATTCATCCCCCACTTTGCCTCTTCCTACCCCACACCCACCAAAAAAAGATATGATAGTGTTACCAAAAGAAGCAAGGGGTTATTCTGGATGCGGGAAAAAAAAATTAAAACTAATTACTAAGTTGGTCTAATTGTGCCCAGAGCTTAAAGTTCATACACTGGGACCCAATAGCAATTATTAGCTGTGCCTAAGTCTTATTTTAGTCCAGGATCTGAGTGGACTTGACCTTGAACCTATAGGGAAACAAGGCTGGGAACGCAGAATCTGACACAGGTAGCAGCAAAAGGTATCGGCATGTTTTCTTAGTTTTGAGTGAAGGGCATTAAAATCCGGAGGGAAATTCCCCTTATTTTTCCTGTTATGGTTGATATAATGTTGGAAATTTTAAGGTAAACATTTATAATCCCTCCAAAAAAAAGTTGCAACTGTGTTATATAACTCTTAGCCAATTGGATTAAGATATGATTCATAGTCTACATGTGTGATTCTGTTTCTTAATCATAAAAGGTATAATGTTTGTCAACATTATGATTAAAGACTTAAGAAAGTGAACTCTGGGACGCCTGGGTGGCTCAGTCAGTTAAGCGTCCGACTTTGGCTCAGGTCATGATCTCGCAGTTCATGAGTTTGAGCCCCACATTGGGCTCTGTGCTGACAGTTCAGAGCCTGGAGCCTGCCTCAGATTCTGTGTCTCCCTCTCTCTCTCTCTCAGCCCCTTCCCTGCTCGTGCTCCATCTCTGTCTCTCTCCGTCTCTCAAAAATAAATAAACATTAAAAAAAAAAAATGAACTCTGCTTTGAGTCCCTCTGTTCCCAACAGAGACCAATAAAGGCAGTAAAACCTCATTTTTACAGGTTGCACATACAGGCATGGTGCAGACAAGGAGCTCCCGGTGAAAAAGCCTTGCCTGAAGATAAAATAATCAGCATGTCACTATGAGTTCCCCTTGACCTGCGCTCCTGCAGGTCTAGTGAGAACATGTGTCCCAGGTGGACTGTACTGAAGACTTTCTAGGCTGGGTCCATTAGGCAAAACGTTTCCGAGGAAATATTTGTTTCTGAGGAATATCGATTCTTACCTACATATACCCAAGTCCCCATTTGATGAGAGTTGAAAAAGCAATAACATTAATAACAGTAGCGACTTCAATTTATTTCTGCTACATAGGCTCTGTGCTGGATATTTCATCTGCCATATTTTACTTAATCTCCGCCATTACCCTGTGAGGTAGAAATTAGCACGAGGTCACTTGGCTGAACTGAGTATGTCTGAGCTAGGTCTCTAGGGTGTGTCTGTGAAACCAAGGTTTTCCTATTATTTGCCGTCAAAGTTTATTTATTTTGAGAGAGAAAGAAATAGAATCCCAAACAGGGATTCGGACGCTTAATGGACTGAACCACCCAGGCGCCCCTCCCATTTTTATCTATGGCCTCTTGAAATGGGGAACTATGTCCTCTGGTTCCTCAGTTGCCTCAGATTACCCATAAGTTCCAGTACCTGGGATTGGTGCCTGAGTGCCTGCTGCTGAATCTCCCTGTTGCCAGTCTCCTTGGCCTTCTTCCAATCACCTGCCACTGCCTACTCCATCTCAGCTTGGGCTGACCTTCAGATCCTACTGTGACTTGGTTTGTAGAAGTCAAAGTCCACCTGTCTTTTCCCCTGACACTCATCTTTTGGTCTTGGCATTTTCTCCAAGGCTTACACCCTCAGCCGTGCACCTATGTCAGGTCAGTGACCTCCACCTGCTCCCACTGGATTTCCATGATTTCTGGCCTATCCTGGTCGTAGTTTATGAACAAGATGTTTTATGAATGAGATGACTTTTCAGATTCCAGATACATGCTTGGATATTGAAGCAGTGGCTATATAAATTTTCAAATTTGTAAGTGCTGTAGCAAATGCTCCTTCTCCAAAAAAATGTAAATTGTGGATCCTTGTCCTTTTGGAGGGCTGGAAGCTTCTGCATTAAAAATATAAATGTGATGTTATAAGTGTTTTAAAAAATAACATTTGTGTTTTTCTAAGTATAAAAATGATACTTGAGTTTTTTATAGACAACATGTGAAATACCGGTAAATATAAAGACACAAAATCGATCAAAGCCCAATTACCCAAAGATGGCTAATCACTGTGAGTGATTTAGTGTATTTGGTAAATTTTCTTTAAGCCTTTACACACACATTAGCACACATATATACAAAATTGGGATTATACCTAATATTGTCTCATATTTCAATTAATATTATCCTGCTAGCCTTTCCCCATATCATTACCATTATTCCCCTCCCCCAGATTTATTGAAGTATAATTGTCAAATAAGTTTATAATATATTTAAAATATACAACAGATATATTGTGAAATCAAATCAAGTTACAAATAAAATTAACACATCCATCACCTCACAGTTGTCTTGTATATAAGAGTGCTGATGATCTACTCTCTTAGTAAATTTCAAGTATACGGTATTATTTACTATTGTCACTATTCTGCATTAGATCCTCAGAACTTATTTATCTTACACCTGAAAGCTGTACCCTTTGACCAACATCCTCCCACGTCCCCCCCCACCCCACCCTGCCCCAGCTCCTGGCAACTACTGTTCTTTTAAAAAAAAATTTTTTTAATGTTTTATTTATTCTTGAGGGAGAGAGAGAGAGAGCGCGCGCACAAGTTGGGGAGGGGCAGAGCAAGAGAGGGACACAGAATCTGAAGCAGGCTCCAGGCTCTGAGCTGTCAGCACAGAGCAATATTTGGGGCTCGAACTCATGAACCATGAGGTCATGACCTGAGCCGAAATTGGACGTTCAACCGAGTCACCCAGGTGCCCCTGGCAACTATTGTTCTAGGAGTTTGATCTTTTCTTTTCTTTTCTCTTGTCTTGTCTTTTCTTTCTTGTCTTTTCTTTCTTTCTTTTAGATTCCACATCTAAGTGATACTATAGAGTATTTGTCTTTCTCTTTCTGGTTTATTCCACTTAGCATAATGCCCTCTATGTTCATCCATGTTTTTGCAAATGGCAGGATTTCCTTTTTTTTTTTAAGGCTGAATAATATTCATTGTATATGTAGATATATATATCACATTTTCTTTTCTATTCATCTGTTGATGGACACTTAGGTGGTTTCCATATCTTAGCTATCGTGAATACTGCTGCAATGAAAACGGGGGTGTATATATCTCTTCAAAATAGTGATTTTATTTCCCTTGGGAATATACCCAGAAGTGGGATTGCTGGATCAAATGGTAGTTCTATTTTTAATTTTTTTGAGGAAATTCCACACTGGTTTCCAAAATGGCTATATCAGTTTACATTCCCACCAAGTGTACAAACGTTGCCTCTTCTTCACGTCTTTGCCAGCGTTTGTTATTTCTTGTCTTTTTGATAGTAGCTGTTCTGACTGGTGTGAGGTGATATCACATTATGGATTTTTGGAGGGGGGGTTGGAAAAAATTTTAATTTAATTTATTTTTTTTAATTTACGTCTGAGTTAGTTAGCATATAGTGCAGCAATGATTTCAAGAGTAGATTCCTTAATGCCCCTTACCCGTTTAGCCCATCCCTCCTCCCACAATCCCTCCAGCAACCCTCTGTTCTCCATATTTAAGAGTCTCTTATGTTTTGTCCCCCTCCCTATTTTTATATTATTTTTGTTTCCCTTCCCTTATGTTAATCTGTTTTGTATTTTAAAGTTCTCATATGAGTGAAGTTATATGATATTTATCTTTCTCTGACTAACTTCGCTTAGCATAATACCCTCTAATTCCATCCACATAGTTGCAAATGGCAAGATTTCATTCTTTTTGATTGCCAAGTAATACTCCATTGTATATATATATACACCATATCTTCTTTATCCATTCATCCATCAATGGACATTTGGGCTCTTTCCATACTTTGGCTATTGTTGATAGTGCTGCTATACGGTACATGTGCCCCTTAGAAACCGCACACCTGTATCCCTTGGATAAATACCTAGTAGTGCAATTGCTGGGTCGTAGGGTAGTTCTATCTTTAATTTTTTGAGGAACCTCCATACTGTTTTCCAGAGTGGCTGTACCAGTTTGCATTCCCACCAACAATGCAAAAGAGATCCTCTTCCTCTGCATCCTTGCCAACATCTGTTGTTGCCTAAGTTTTTAATGTTAGCCATTCTGACAGGGGTGAGGTGGTATCTCATTGTGGTTTTGATTTGTATTTCCCTGATGATGAGTGATGTTGAGCATTTTTTCATATGTCAGTTGGCCTTCTGGATGTCTTCTTTGGAGAAGTGTCTATTCGTGTCTTTTGCCCATTTCTTCACTGGATTCTTTGTTTTCTGGGTGTTGAGTTTGATAAGTTCTTTATAGATTTTGGATACTAACCCTTTATCTGATATGTCATTTGCAAATATCTTCTCCCATTCCATTGGTTGCCTTTTAGTTTTGCTGATTGTTTCCTTCACTGTGCAGAAGTTTTTATTTTGATGAGGTCCCAACAGTTCATTTTTGCTTTTGTTTCCCTTGCCTCTGGAGACGTGTTGAGTAAGAAGTTGCTATGGCCACGATCAAAGAGGTTTTTGCCTGCTTTCTCCTCAAGGATTTTGACAGCTTCCTGTCTTACATTTAGGTCTTTCATGCATTTTGAGTTTATTTTTGTGTATGGTGTAGGAAAGTGGTCCAGGTTCATTCTTCTGCATGTCGCTGTCCAGTTTTCCCAGCACCACTTGCTGAAGAGACTGTCTTTATCCATTGGTTATTCTTTCCTGCTTTGTCAAAGATTACTTGGCCATATGTTTGTGGGCCCATTTCTGGGTTCTCTATTCTATTCCACTGATCTGAGTGTCTGTTTTTGTGCCAGTACCATACTGTCTTGATGATTACAGCTTTGTAATACAGCTTGAAATCTGGTCATTTTGGTTTTGATATGAATCTCCCTGACGATTAGTGATGATGAGCACCTTTTCATGCATCTGTTGGCCATTTGTATATCTTCTTTGGAAAAATGTCTGTTCAGGTCATTTGCCCATTTTTTAATCAGGTTATTTGGGTTTTGTTTTGTTTTGTTTTTGTGTTTGTTATTAAGTTGTAAGAGTTCTCTATATATTTTGGATATTAACCCCTTATCAGATAAGCAATTTACAATTCTTTTTCCCATTCCATAGGTTGTCTTCCCATTTCGTTAACAGTTTCCTTTGCTGTGCAGAACCTTTTTAGTTTGATGTAGTCGCATTTGATTATTTTTGCTTTTGTTGCCTGTGCTTTGGGTGTCATGTCCAAAAAAATCATTGCCAAGACCAATGTCAAGGAGTTCTGCCCTCTGTTTTCTTCTGGAAATTTTATGGTTTGAGGTATTAGATTTAAGTCTTTAATCTATTTTGAGATGATTTTTGTGTATGGTGTCAGATATGCATCCAATTTCATTCTTAGCAGGTAGATACAATGTCTTCCCAACACCATTTATTGAAGACCACCCTTTCTTCATCTGTGTATTCTTGGCACTTTTGTCTAAAATTAGTTTGTCTGGGGGAGCCTGGGTGGCTCAACCAATTGGGTGTCCAACTTCAGCTCAAGTCATAATCTCACGGTTCAGTGTGTGGGTTTGAGCCCCACATTGGGCTCTGTCCTGATAGCTCAGAGTCTGGAGCCTGCTTCAGATTCTGTGTCTCCCTCTCTCCCTGCCCCTCCCCCACCCACACTCAGTCCCTCTCTCTTTCTCAAAAATAAACATATAAAACATTTTTTAAATAAAATTAGTTTGTCTGTATTCATTAAAATTCTTTGAAAATATGTTCAGTAACTGTATAATATTCTACCTTATGAACGAGTATGAAATATATAAGTCTTCTCAGAGACTTAGGTTGATTATATTGATAAATGTGCTGCAATGAACATACTGTGCATGAATTTTTCTGTGCAATTTTATGTTCTAGATTACTAGGACAAGAGGTAATATTATCTAAAGCAGTGGTTGGCAATTTTTTTAGTCTCAGGACCCCTTTATACTCTGAACTATTGTTGAGGACCTAAAGAGATTTTGTTTATATTGGTTATAGCTATCAATATTTATGATATTAGAAGTTAAAAATGAGATATTTAGGGGCGCCTGGGTGGCGCAGTCGGTTAAGCGTCCGACTTCAGCCAGGTCACGATCTCGCGGTCCGTGAGTTCGAGCCCCGTGTCAGGCTCCGGGCTGATGGCTCGGAGCCTGGAGCCTGTTTCCGATTCTGTGTCTCCCTCTCTCTCTGCCCCTCCCCCGTTCATGCTATGTCTCTCTCTGTCCCAAAAATAAATAAAAAGTTGAAAAAAAAAATGAGATATTTAAATAATATTTAAAATACTCAAATTTTCACTTAAAAATAATAAGAAACACATTGTTTTTTAAGAAATGGGTGAATTAGTGAGAGGTAGAAATCAAGTACACATCTTTCTGTTAGGGGCCTAAAGAAATTCCCACGTTTCTACTAGTCCTGTCACAGAGATGGAAAATGGAGAGGCAGAGGGTGGGGAGCCTTAATGGAGGTAGAGGTGGGAAAGATAGTGAGTCTGAGGGAGTGTCAGCCAGTCTTCTCACAGGACACATGGAAAATGTTTAAGGTTCTAGTCCACCAGATGAAAATTCGAAGGCATAATCTTCCTTCTCACACTTCTAGAATGTCTTCTAAAATACCTGCTTCGTGGAGTTCAAAATACCCACTTTATAGGTTCCTTGTACAAACTTACGCCACTTTTAAGATTTTTTTTTTAAGATTGCGGGGCTTGAACCCACCATCCTGAGATCAAGAGTTGTGTGCTCCACCAACTGAGCCAGGAGGCCCCAGCCATTTATTTTTATTTTTATTTTTATTTTTATTTTTATTTTTATTTATTTATTTTTATTTAAGTGTTTTTATTTACTTATTTTGGGAGAAAGAGAGAGAGGGAGAGCAGGGGAGGGGCAGAGGGAGGGAGAGAGAGAGAATCCAAAGCAGGCTCTGCACCTGTCAGCCAGGATCTTGACGCAGGGCTTGATCTTATGAACCTCGAGATCATGACCTGAGCAGAAATCAAGAGTCAGACGCTTAACCAACTGAGCCACCCAGGTGTCTCCCCCCCCCCCCCCACCGCCAAGCCATTTATTTTTAAAACCAAATGATGAGCTACACTACACAGATAGGAATTCTCAGCCTATTCTTGAGGAAATTGGAAAGGTATGTGACTTGTCTCAGGCTGGGGTGGGGAATGGACACAATAGAATCACCACATTTAGAACCTGGTTGTCCCAACTACCAGTCTGGTGGTATGCCCATTGATTCTGGAGAGTCAGTACTATATTAGTTCAGGAGTCTGTCCTCGGAATTCGCTGCTTCTATAAGTGATTACAAGGTATCAAAGGTTCAAGCTACTTTCTAGGCTCCTAGGCTTCTGTGGGTATTCGGACTCTTCCCACCTTTCATTTTCCACTGAAGGACGGAACATACAAACAGGCAATGGCCAAATATATGACCCATATGACAGTAGATCTCTGACCCACAACCTCTTCTGCAATCAGCTCTAGAAGCCAAGGAACTTGCCTTCCACCTCAGGATCCCCACCCCCTTTACAACCAGGACCAACTTGAGAAAGCCAAATGTGCTCCCCAAACCCATCCCATAAGACGCCCTGCTTCTAGATAGCCCACCTCCACCTTCCCCACACCAATAAACTCCCACCAGAGATTACCTGAATCCTTCCCTTTTTTTCCACTTCAGAGACTAGCTACTCCCCTGCTTGGCTGGTGCCTCTGCCAAGTGCAAGCCATGGTGGCTGACTCCCTTACTATAGCAAGCTCTGAATAAATAGCCTCTGTGCTCATTTGGCATGTCTTCATTTATTTCCACACCACTGAGTGAATAATGAAGGATGTTATAAAGCCAAATTGTGAAAAAAGCATCAGTTATTGAACATTTGTAAAGTGCTTTACGATCATTTTAGTATGCCTTGTAAACACCTCGTGAAATACTGATATCCCCATTCTAAAGCCGAGAAAATTGAGAAAGAACTGGGAGATGAAGTGATTTTGCCCAGAGCTGGGATCAGAACATTACCCTCCCACCCCACCCCCCTGTGTTTGAGGTCTGTTGTTTATCCACTGAGTTTAGGCTGCACTTTGGAATCATTACCATTTTAAAGCATTTCACTCTGGGTTGAGTGAGCATTAAGAAGTGGATCACATTTCACCCTGGCAGGCGCTAAAGTATTGTTTTTAGTTTGTTTTTCTAAGTTTTAGTAGACGACATATGGGCTCCATTAACTTTACTATGTCGCACAATTTGGAAGATAGTTTCTTTTCCAAAATATTTTTCACCGTAGTTTCACATTTTAAAGTTCAGCACACACCGTCAACCCTTGATACTTGTTTTTCTCAAAGTTGTGCCCTTTTCCTCTCCCCTGCGTGGTGTGGGGGGGGGGGGGGGGATGGGGGGAGGGGATGGCCAGGGGTATGTTCTGTTATTGCCACTTTACGGGAGGAGAGGAGGATGCTGGTAACTGTGCCTGAGCTGGACAAAGTCCTCCTAATGCAAAGGCTTTCCTTTTTTTTTTTTTTTTTTTTTTTGTAAGATAAGAAGCTTTTTGGTCCCCCACCCCTGCCAAGTCTTAAGATTGCTGATGATGTTGGGGCGCCTGGGTGGCTCAGTTGGTTACGCATCCGATTCTTGATCTCAGCTCAGGTCTTGATCTCAGGGGCGTGAGTTCAAGCCCCACACTGGATTCCATGCTGGGCGTGAAGCCTACTTAAACTAAACTAAAATAAAAAATAAACAAAAGCTTGCTGATGATGTTGACTGAAGGCGATGTGAAGAAAACTGAGATATGCAGAACCTGCCTGGAATAGGGGAAGGCTGGACTGGAAGGCAGGGGCAGGTAGGAAAGGACGATCCTGTGTAGTTCCTTGCCGTCTGCAAAAAAGCAGTTATCCCTGTTCCTCTCTTCCATGGAGCACTCAAAAAGGAGAAGGTGTGGCAGCAGCATTGGGCCTGTGTGGCACTGTATCTGGTCAGCCCAGCGTGGCCACCCTAGTGGTCTGTCAGGGGACACTGGCTGAGGTCGATCAATTTAGCACCCTGCATACTTTCATTAAATGTTAACCAATGACATCGATCTGCTGGCTAATGGTTCATCTGCCCAGTCCCTGGAATCCTCTCTTGTCACCTATTCTCCCTAGCTCCAAATCCTATTTCTTTTACATTATCCTTTCAGATTTCTTCACTTTGGGGGCGCCTGGGTGGCTCAGTCATTTAAGTGTCTGACTTCGGCTCAGAGATCATGATCTCACAGTTCGTGAGTTGGAGCCCTGCATTGGGCTCTATGCTGACAACTTGGATCCTGGAGCCTGCTTCAGATTCTGTGTCTCCATCTCTCTCTCTGTCCCTCCCCAATTGATGCCCTGTCTCTCTCTCAAAAATAAAAAATAAACGTTAAAAAAAATTTTGTTTTAAGATTTCTTTTCTTTTCTTTCCTTTTCTTTTTCTTACGCTTATACAGGGCACCTGAGTGGCTCAGTCGGTTAAGCATCCAACCGTTGGTTTTGACTCAGGTCACGATCTCAGTTTGTGAGTTCGAGCCCTGTGCCAAGTGCAGAGCCTGCTTGGGATTTCTCTCTCCCTCTCTCTCTGCTCATCCCTGGCTTGCTCTCTCTCTCTCTCTCTCTCTCTCTTTCTCTCTCTCTCTCTCTCTCTCTCTCAAAAATAAATAAATAAATAAATAAATAAACAAACAAACATAAAAAAATGTAAAGCTTATTATGCATAAGCCTGCAGAAGAGGCCCACCAGTGTGTATGGTCAGGTATGTGCTATGATATCTGGTAAGGGTTTCCTTTTTCCCTGTGATGGTGCAAGCCGGTGGCTCGCAGTGACTGGGAGAACAGGTCAAGTCTCTGAGGAGACAAGCAGCTCAGACAGAGCCTGCCAGCTCCCCGCCCCTTGTCTCCCATTTCGCCTGGGAGCCGTGCCACAGAAGGCAGAGGGGATACTGGAGGGGAACGCAGGTCTCAGGGCCGGATTTGTTGAGGGCAGTGCTGGCAAGGAAGGAGGGAAGAAGGCAAGGAATAGGGGACGGCATCAGCCAGAACTATGCAAGAGCCCACCGCCATTCCTAATTTGTATCATTTTTGTCTTGCTGCATTTGGACTTCCTTTCATCCCACAATAGAAAGGCCAAAAGCCTAAAAAAATAGGGGGGGGAGGGCACCTGGGTGGCTCAGTCAGTTAAGCGTCCGACTCGGGTCATGATCTCGAGGTTTATGAGTTCGAGCCCTGCATCGGGCTCTGTGCTGACAGCTCACAGCCTGGAACCTGCTTCAGATTCTGTGTCTCCCTCTCTCTCTCTGCCCCTCCTCTGCTCACACTCTGTCTCTCTCTCTGTCTCCCAATAATAAATAAACATTAAAAAAAAAAAAAAAAGGCCAAAAGCCTTAGAGTTGAGAAGTCTCCAAGATGTTACAAGTAACAGGTGTTTACTGATCACCTATTCAGTGCACAGGCCAGCAGCAGCTGTCACAACAGAAAAAGCAAAAGCAAGGCTGGAGACACAGAGGCAAGGTTGGGCAAGTCCTTCAATTCTCTGAACTGTATTTTTCTTATTCTTTAATGCACTGTAATTAGGACTTGGTGAGGAAAAAAAAAAAAAATAGGCATGAGCCATAGCCACAAGTGGCAAATAATCAATGACACTAACAGATAAAAAGAAGTGAAGATGAAGCGCTAACCTTCTGGGGACTTTTCAATACTGCTGTGAAGACAAGTCATCCATATAAAAAGTTGAATACCGAGGCGCCTGGGTGGCTCAGTTGGTTAAGCGTCCAACTCTTGGTTTCCGCTCAGGTCATGATCTCATGGTTCATGGGTTCAAGCCCCACGTCAGGCTCTGTGCTGACAGCATGGAGCCTGCCTGGGATTCTGTCTCCCTCTCTCTCTGCCCCTCCTCTTGCTCTCTCTCTCTCTGTCTCTCTCAAAAATAAATAAATAAACATTAAAAAAAAAAAGTTTAAAAAAATAAAAAAAAATAAAAAGTTGAATACCAGAAGTTGCGTAGATAATTTTTTTTGGCTCTTGATAAACACAATATTTTATTTATTAAAAAAAATTTTGTTTTAACGTTTATTTATTATTGAGAGACAGAGAGAGATAGAGCATGAGCAGGGGAGGGGCAGAGAGGGAGGGAGACACAGAATTTGAAGCAGGCTCCAGGCTCTGAGCTGTCAGCACAGAGCCCAGTGTGGGGCTGGAACCCATGAACCACAAGATCATGACCTGCGCCGAAGTCAGATGCTTAACCGACCGAGCCACCAGGGCATCCCTAAAATAAAATCTTAAAAAAAAAAATTGGAACCCTCCCCTCCCCTAACATCCGGGTGAGTGTTAGACTAGTTGCATTATTTCTACGGGGACATACCAGTGCCGACAGTAGTGCAGGGAGGTGGAGAGAATATGGAATCAGAAGGCTCTTGGTTTCAGCTTTGACTCTTGCTAATCACCGTCGTAATCTGGGGACAGATAACTTAGATTCTGAGCCTGATTTTGGCCGTCAAAGCACTCTAAAAGTTACCTTTCAACTTACCCAAAAATATAAGAGCACAAACAAAAACAAATTCTGTCAGCTCACCCTCTCTACGGGCTAAGTAAACTGTACTACCTCAATTCTAAAGAGAGACATAAACAAAATTGCAATGCTGATCCTCAGCACATGGTCTTAGTTAAAATAAAAGTATACACTTTAGTACTGTGTACCTGGATTGTATCCCATTCTCCTAAAAAGTGTTTGGAAGTGGGGTCTTGACTAGGTTTTCTCCTCATGACATAGAAGCTGTTGCATGTACAGCTGATCACCTTACTGTCCATTGCTGAAAAGAATGAACTGTAACGAACAGGCTTTAAAATTCACGCGTGATCATTTATCGTGGGTCTACCGTGTGCCAGGCACACTATTAAGGGCGGGGGAATCAGAATAACATTGCTGTCTAACGAATCAGTCTAGCAGTGGAATGTATAAACCGATATGTTAGAAGATACCATGCAAGTGTCTCACTAATGGTATAAATCCACAGCCATGCCAGAAATCTGGGAGGAATAATACTCACCTGGGAGACTCTGGGAAGACTGTGGCGGAGGTGATGTTTGAGCCGAATCTTGAGAGGTGAGTGGAAATTTGCCAGGTGAAGAAAGAGAAGGGTATTTACGAGCAGAGGGAATAGCATAGCTCATGAAAGTGCCTGGCACGTTTGAGAAATGGTGAAGAGAGAGATTTTGTGAGGGGGAAGGTAGACGGACAGATAGCTTGGGGCTAGCACATGGGGAGGCTTCTTAGGCCACATGAATGGCTAATCACCCCTTCAGGTAATGGGGGGTTGGGGGGCACAGGTAGTGCGGGATGTATTGTGTGTTATGCTTTGTTTTTAAAATTTTGTTTTGTATTTTTAAAAAAATTTTTTAAATGTTTATTTTTATTTTTGAGAGAGAGAGACACAGAGAGAGAGAGAGAGAGACAGAGAGAGAGAGAGACACACAGAGAGAGAGAGATCACGCATGAGCAGGGGAAGGGCAGAAAGAGAGGGAGACACAGAATCCGAAGCAGGTTCCAGGCTCTGAGCTGTCAGCACAGAGCCCAACGCAGGGCTGGAACCCATGGACTGCAAGATCATGACCTGAGCCGAAGTTGGATCCTCAACTGACTGAACCACCCAGGCACCCCAAGGTTTTATTTTTAAGTAATCTCTACACCCAGTGTGGGACTTGAACTGAGGTCAAGAGTCACATGCTTCACCAACTGAGCCAGCCGGGCGCCCCATGTGTGTGTGTGTGGTGCTTTTAAGGTAATGGGAGGTCATGTGGAGGGAGTATATAACGTGGGAGTAGGGAAAAACAGGTTAGGAGACAAATAGGAGGTGGGAGCGGGAAGGCTGGCTCTGAGAAGCGTTTCTGAAAGAGAAGAGACAGTATGTGGTAAACACTGGTTGTGGAGGCTGAGGGAGAGGCAGAAATGGAGTAGGACTTTGAAGTTGCTCGGTACAAGGGAGACTGGTGGCTGGTGGTACTGTTCATTGAGGTGCAAGAACAAGCAACAAGATGGGTTTTCTACTCCAGGGTTCTTCTGACTAGAGAGTGACCATTAACATTGGCACAGGTGGTCAGGGACCAAACAAGAAGACAGGATGTCCGCGGCTGAGAAACTGGAGCAAGCCTGCCTCAGAATGAAACCACAGATCTCAACTGCCACGCTTTGGGCTCAAGGTAAAACACCCTTTAAAAGCTCTTTCAACAGTTTTGAACAGTTGCAGTCAACACCCTTTAAAAGCTGTTATCTAGGGGCGCCTGGGTGGCGCAGTCGGTTGAGCGTCCGACTTCAGCCAGGTCACGATCTCGCGGTCCGTGAGTTCGAGCCCCGCGTCAGGCTCTGGGCTGATGGCTCGGAGCCTGGAGCCTGTTTCCGATTCTGTGTCTCCCTCTCTCTCTGCCCCTCCCCCGTTCATGCTCTGTCTCTCTCTGTCCCAAAAATAAATAAAAAAAGTTTAAAAAAAAAAATTTAAAAAAAAAGAGAAAAAAAGCTGTTATCTAGAATATGTCCCGTCTACTGCACACCTCTTTTTTGGTTACGCTGTGCATCATCTCCAGTTGAAAGACTGTGGAGTGGGAAGGTCAGAGCCAGATTACCCAGGCAAGTGACCTCAGGCAAGACGCTTAAACCTCCCTCCGCTTCGGCTTCCTCATATGCAAAATAAGAAGTTCTTCACGAGGCTGTTATAAGAATGATATGAGTTCATATATATAAATGTGTGCCTGGCACAAAGTCAAGTACCTGATAAGCACTTGCTATCGTTATTAATAAGTAACAGAATGCTCAACTAAACATGGTACAAATGTTAGAGACTTATTACGGAACGAGATTGGAAGTGGACAGTTCCAGAGCTGGTGCTGTTGCTTGACAACCAAGTTGTCAAGGACCAGACTCTTCCCAAATCCCATTTTGCCATGCTCAGCTTGTTAGTGATTTCTCACCTCATGGTGGCAGAAAGACTGCAGTAGCTCCAAGTATCAAGTCCTTACTCAACCAACATTCCAAGCAGGAAATAAGGGGTTGGGGTGGGGGGGAGGGGGACTTTCTTCTTTGTGTAACCCTCACTTATCAAGGAGGAGAATCTTTCCTAGAAGCCCCCAGTAGGTTTCCTTTCAGCTAGAACCGGGCCACAGGCCCATCCCTAACTTCAAGAGAGGCTGGAAAAGAATGTGACACTTCTAACCTACAACAAATGAGGCAAAAGTGGAATTGGGGTTGGCTGTTGCTTGTATTGCCTGCCACAGTCTGAGAACCAAAGAGTTTCAAGGATGCCTCACTCAGGCCAGGGGTAATTGAGAAACAAGGACATAGATGTATTTATTGAGAGTGAGTCAGCCATAGGGTTCACCTTTCAGAGGCCATCAGCTTTTTTGAGAATAGCTTTTTAACCCAGGTGAGTGTCCTATTGGTAAAATATGGAGAAAGGATATTTTTGAGCAAGGGGTCCTTTCTAGTATTCTTGCTTCTTCTAGGCTGTCACTATCCCTAGGAGGGGGCTTATAATTCAGTTCACCTTTATTTAAAAGGTTGCCCAGGCCATTCATTGTTAAAATTACTTACAAGAAAGTACAGGCCGGCTTCCTTCCCTTTCACTGCCCCTTGCAGCAGTCTCTGCCACAATGACAGGTCTAATGGGCAGGGAGAGCTATGTAAGAAGAGCTACTCTTTCCTCCTTAGAAGTTGGTCTTAAATCCAGCTGTTCCCCTGCAATTCACATCCCCACGCTCACTGCCGGAGTTTGGGCCCCAAGCATCTTTCATCCGGGCTCCTGTTCGAGTTTCTCCTTCGCAAGAAAGAAGGCAATGCAGTAAGGTGGAAAGAGAGCTACGAAGGAACCAGAAGAAAACTTCTGTAAGCACCCAGAGAAAGCCTTATTCCCACTGTCCAATTCTGCTAACAAAGACGAGGAGAAAATTTTAAATTCCAAGGCACTTAGTTACTGATCTGATTCTGGCCTGCATGTGGATATTCAATAAATACTTGTTAAATTAAATTGATTCAAGGTTTTATTTATTCAGCCTACTTAAAGCTTATGTAAACCCCTTGGAGATTTGTGTCAAGCTGTTAAATTGGAAAATATATGAAAGGTAGTTATTTTCACTAGACCAGCTTTCCTCTTAATGAGCTTTATGAGCTTAATGTAGATGGGTGTGCGTGTGTGTGTGTGTGTGTGTGTCCAGGAGAGAAGCAGAAGGAGGTGAGGAAGAAACAGGAGAAAAGCCTGTTTCTGTCATTTCCTACATTTGTCTTCATTGCTATACTTATAAACCAGCTACTGCCCTCTAGTGCTCACTGTATAAAGTTCACTCCCAAATTCCATTTGTATCTTTAAAAACCCTGGTGACTCCAGGAAGGGACAACCTCTTCTTTTGCAGATAAGCAAACTGAAGTCCAGAGACTCAGATGTCAAACTGACCCAGGCAGCTTCCTGGATTCTTAGTCACCTCACTGTAATTCGTCCGGCAAACTATTTTTATTAAAGGCATTGCTCAGGCATTTCAATAGCTAATCAATAAAAATTACAGCATACTTATTGTATGCTGAAACTGATATAACACTGTATGTTAACTATACTGGAATTAAAAATAAATGAATTTTTTAAATGCACACAAAAATTACAGCACAGTAATCATTTAACAATAATTGTAAGCGTTATCCATTGTTTCCAATGTTATTCCACATAAAGCCAAAATTGACTGTTGGCAAAATTTACATAAGGATTTATAAATAACACTGTTATGTTTTCAACTTGATAAAGTTTAGAATATTCCTGTATTACTTTTTTTTGTGTGTGTGTGTGTGGGGGGGGCAGAATAGTTAACTAGAATGGACCCAAAGTAGATTTGGCTGTTTAGCAAAAGTGACTTATCACTGTCTCCATGTAGACTAATCTTCGGCTAGAATTCTCCCAAAGGAACCTCTTTGCTCACTGATGGGAAGGGGGGGGGGGTGTCACTTTAACTTAGAACACATATTTTCATCATTTAATCATTTTGCTGGTGGGAATAAACTGAAAGTTATCCAGCTGGACGTGTCACTTACAAGAACATTACTGAGTAACAAAAGATTTATTCAAATATTTAATTGGAAGGAAATACATCTGGAATAAGTTTTATTGGAATTCATATAAAAAGGAAAGTAAATCTATTAGAATTAATATCATAAACAGTTGACTTTATCTGGAACCAGAAATGCTAATGAACTGCAGCCTAGAAGTCCTAACCACTTTTCCTTGCAAACAGCCAGTCATTTTTCAATTTATATGCCAATTATACTTTATTACTTTAGGTAGAGCTTTGTTTCCAGCGAATATTTTGGAGATAGATCACTCAAATTACCTAATTCGTTTCCTTTCTCCCATTGTCTGAAAAAAGCAAGCAAAAAGAAAGTGGTAGGGGGCATCTGTCTGTCTTCAAGACACTTCAAAAATCCTGCTAAGATCAGCAAGTCAGTAGAAAGTCACTGTGTTTGGACTACCAGGAAGAACATGAATTAAGAGACATCTAGTTTCCCCCTTAGATGTCAACATAGATCCCATTGATCAAATAATCAAGTCTTGAATAGCGTCTCCTGCGGAGAGATTCTGAGAACATTCTACCCAAGAGGACAAGGCCTATGGCTAGGAACAGAACACCAAAGAGCAGGGTCCCAATGAGGAGCCATTTTTCAAATGGGAGGCCATGCTGACTTTCTGGAACACTCTTCAGGGAGGAACCACCTGGACTGGCCTTCCCATTTTCCTGAGAAGCACTTTTATTCGGAGAAGAATCCACATTTGACAGAAGTAATGTGGCAGCAGAAGAATCCACATTTGACAGAAGTAATGTGGCAGCAGAAGAATCCACAGCTGACAAAGAAAGCGTAGCAGGGTTATAGGCACCCTCTGTGTTCAAAGATAGGTTGGAAATTTCTCTAACCGGCACTGTTTCTGGGGGGCCTTTCCAGTCCGTAGGTGCCTCAAAGATGGTGTTTGAGACTGTTGTCATAGTTACGCCAGCTTTGGGTGTAACTTCAGCATGTGTCAACATTGTAGACAAGAGGCTTGTGGGGGGCTGAGACGTGACCACAGCTAGGGGTGGAGCTGAGGTGGCCCCCTCGGGTTCAAAAGTCACAGAAGGTATCACTGGAGCACTGGTGGTGGGGGGAAATGCAGGCTTTGGAGCGGCAGAGGTGATATGCAGAGAGGAAACAGCCTTGGTAGTGGGGAGTGTCGTCACCTTTTCGGGCAGCAGATGAGCTATGTTTTGTTCTGAAGAAAACCGTGAACTCTGAGAATGGCCCTTTTCTTTATCAACAGGGAACCGTGTACTCGCTTGATCAATCTTGAATAGTTTCTCCAAGTGATCTGAGGACCCCAACTTCTGAGAAAAGGCACCTTTCTGTAAGCTATCAGTGGACTCTGAATAACCTGTCACAGGAGGGGGTGTGGGAGTGATGATCACCTGCGGAGACTGGCCATGGATGAGAGAACCTTCTTGGGTTAACTCTTGGCTTGGCAAATGAGTTCTAGCCAGAGCTGGAAAGTCTGAAAATGTAGAGAAAAGTTAAAGGGAGACTTAAATATTTCCATGCGAAGGCAGGTTAAAAAAAGACAAACATATCAGCTTGTTCAGTAAATCCCCAAACTGTTGAAACTTGACATTTCATAGAAACTTGCGCAAAATGGAAAAATACAAATTGCTAAATCAGAATCTGATGACACTGCCTCTCTACCAGATGCTGTGGTTTATTTCTAGAGTGGTGGGACAGAGAAGAAATGTGTGGAGGAGGACCAGGCAAATGAAGGAAGAGCTGGGAGGAGCAGAGCAAGGGGGCTAAGAGGAGTCCAGGAGCCGCAGCAAGAGGTTTAGGAAGATGGAGACACTTCGGGGGCCGATGCCAGGGAAGAGGGCTGGGCCAGGGCGACAGGGCTGGAAGACGAGTGGCAGAGAGAAACTCCTGGGACTGACAAGACATCTGGGAAGGCAGCAATCACCGAGAGAGATTTCGTAGCAAGGGCACCCTCAGGCAAGAAAGGCAAGGGGGAGCGGAGGCAGAATCCTTGCAATTTGCCTGCAACAGGGTGGAGGCGGAGGGGCCGGGAGGGAAGGTCTGGTCTCCTCCCAGGGCACCGAGGCCACAGCAGCAGCAGAAGGCTGATGACACAGTGTCCAATCAAAAAACAGGTTTCAGCACCACACACAGGGGAGGGAGGCAATTTGGGAGATTTCACTGTGACTCTCAAGGATTAAAATTTCAGAGCCAATGTCTTAGAGTCTGAGGACTGTGGGACCAAATTTGAAATTAGGATGGCCACAGTGCTGATAGAAAGAGCCGAAAATCCCACAATTCCGAGTGCTGGCTACGGAAGGACCAGCCTCACATCCTCCTCACGGTGACAGAAAGCTTAGAATTATGCTCTTAGTCTCACACACCATTCATCACAGCTCAAATTGGAAAGGTTTGCGGGAGCCATCAGGGGCAGGGAAGGATCATTTGAATTGCTCTGTATCACTCTGCTACTTGGCTGATCATTTTCACTTAGATCTGAACTGCAGAAAACACAAGGAAGGAAGAAAAGGAATTTCTTAGCATTTCCTTGTTCATTCTTCCCTGTTCTCTTTCCCCCTTTCTTCTTCAACTCCTCTCAGTGCCAGTGTCTGAACTAGATTCCATTCTCTTCTCTGCTAACAAACATCCAGAGGCGACCTCCGATTTGTAATATCTTCGATTACTCTGTAAGCATCACACCTGGAACAGGTCCTTTAGAACGGTCACTCCTTAATCCATCTAGGACAGGGGTGAGCAAATTATGGCCCGAGGGCCAAATCTAGCTTGTCACTTCTCTTTATATGGCTTATGGGCTAACATATACATTTTTAAATGGCTGACAAAAATAAAAAGGAATAATATTTTGTGACACATGAAAATTATATAAAATTCAAGTTTCAGTGTCTATAAATAAAGTTTTATTGGCATGTAACCATGCTCATTTGTTTATGCACTGTCTGCAGGTACTTCACACTATAAGGACAGAGGTGAATAGATACAACAGATTGCATATGGCCCATAAAACCTAAAATACTGGCCTGGAGGGGCTCCTGGGGGGCTCAGTCGGTTAAGCATCTGACTTTGGCTCAGGTCATGATCTCACGGTTCGTGGGTTTGAGCCCCATGTCGGGTTCTGTGCTGACAGCTCAGCTCAGAGCCTGGACCCTGCTTCCGATTCTGTGTCTCCCTCTCTCTCTGCCCCTCCCCCACTCATGCTTTGTCTCTCAAAAATAGATAAATGTTAAAAAAATTTTTAAAAAAAACCATACTGGCCTGGAAAGCCTAAAATACTTCTCATTTGGCCCTTGACAGAAAAAGTCTGCAGACACCTGCTCTAGGATATAGTACTTTACCCCAAAATAGAATTCGGATGATTGAAATTCCTCTTTCCTCCAACAATGCTGGAGAAAAGAGTTTCTGCTGCAGGTTACATCACAATGATAGATATAACATCACCATGAGATAAACAGCATCTCTATTTTTAGGTAGCATCAGATATTTTTCAAAAAGAACAGGACTCAACATATTCCATTTTAAAGTTAAAAAAAAAAAAGACTAAGTAAATGCGATGTGTGTGAACTCAGAACTTAAATAAAGCCATTGACAAGAATGACCAAAACAGCTGCTTTCTTTCTCAAGAATGTCAGTTCATAAATAAAGCA
Source organism: Panthera uncia (assembly GCF_023721935.1). Classification (NCBI taxonomy): domain Eukaryota; kingdom Metazoa; phylum Chordata; class Mammalia; order Carnivora; family Felidae; genus Panthera; species Panthera uncia. Next base: position 44,765,946 of record NC_064809.1, read on the forward strand.
AAGCAAGGGCTAGTCCCATTTCTTGATAAGATTCATCTATTGGCAAGGATCCTAGAGGCATGCAGGGATCCTGTGCACCTGCTCCCTTCACCTCACCCGCTGATGTTTGCCATTGGGGTGTGGTGCTTTTTCTCACTCTCACAGAGATGAGCCAGCGGGGACTGCAAAACAGCCCTGCGCCCTCAATCTCTCTTTTGAGTTTCATTTTCAAGTGACTTGATGAAATAAAAAACTTAGGGACTGACTATTACTTGGAAACCAGCTGAGCAAACAGACTCCCAATTTATTGTTTCTGAACTTCCCTATTCTAGTCCTCGGTAGAAATGACACACTGCAAAGCTGGGAAAAAAATTAAATAATTCCAAGTTGCAATGGTTTTATAGAATGAACACAGTACACTATCATCTTTCAAGCTTTTGGTCTGTAAATATTAGCCCATCCGTTATAGGAAATGGAATTCATCTGGAAACAAACCACCCAACAGATATCTATTAATTTCACTCTAAACAGGAAGCAGATAATTTATTTCTGGGGGACTCTCAGTCCATCAACATGGGCAGATTCATAAAGAGAATTACAAACACAATTTGTAAACATCCTGTATGTATAAAGCCTGCAGCACATGATGTCCAGGGTCCGTGCCACTTTGCTCTTCAACCTGCTCTGGGATGATGGCGCCCCCTGGTGGCTGCCACAGGAACTGTTTAATTCTAATCCGACTTTATGACCTTCACAGCCTCCCAGTAAAGATTTACACACATGCCAAAGTTCCCTTTTCTCCCATTTCCACTGGAGAGAATCTTTACCTCATATTCCCTCTTTTATACATGGATTATAAAAGCAACAACATTACAGAAGTATATGGAAATTATAAAACAAATTCAACTATGGTTTTTATCATTATGTCTCAGCAACTATTAACATTTCTGTGTGCCTTAGAGTTAAATTTTTCATGTATTTGAAAAAAAAACCCAGGTGTTTTTCACCTGGAATTGTATTTATTTATATACCTCAAACTTATTTTTTTTTTTAAGTTTATTTATTATGAGACAGAGAGCGGGAGAGAGAGAGAGGGAGAGAGAATCCCAAGCAGGCTCCACACCCTCAGCACAGAGCCCGATGAGGTGCCCGAACCCACGAACTGTGAGATCATGACCTGAGCCAAAACCAAGAGCGGGACGCTCAACCTCTCTCAAATGGATCCATCATATTTTATACCCAACCATTCTCAGGCAACGGGACATTTATGCTGCTCCTCGTTTTTTACTTTTCAAACTAATTTCACAAAAAAACATGCTTCAAACCAATAGCTTTTTCTTGTTTTGGTCTTGCGTCTTTAAGGTTTTATGGAAGTAGAATTGCTGGATTAAGTTACCTGTAATTTCTTTAATGTTGTGCTTTAGTTATGAAATAGAAGACAGATACAGGGAAGCGCGCTGATAGAAGAAGGGGCAGAATGAAGAAGAGGTAGTGAGAAGGGATAACAGGGGCGGAACGTTGCAGTCCAAATGCCACATGATGGGAGTTCCAGAAGAAGAACAAACATTCCGGTTAGTGTCTTGAGCCCTGACCTCTTTGGACACTAAGCCTGGAATATCCATTTGCTGCTGAATTCCCACCCCTGGCTATCTAACAGGCTCTGCAATGTTCCAGGTGATCAAAGAGGAACAGCAAGAAGTATCACCACCACACTATAGGCTCCAATATTTTTAGCCCAGATGATTTACGCACAGGCACAAAGGCAAGGAGCCATGAAGATCTGGGGCAGCCAGAAGATCTGCCCACTGATGCCCCAAAAGGGCAGGACAAGACAGTGTCCACAGAAAGTAAGGTTTTAAGTGTTTTGAAAGGCTAATTTGTTCTATGCCTAGTGTTTTTTAAAAATCAATATCTAAAAAAAAAAAAAAAGTTTATTTATTTTGAGAGAGTGTGGGTGCAAGCAGGATGATGGCCAGAAAGAGAGAGAGAGAAGCAGGTGACGTGGGGCTCAAACTCACGAACCATGAGATCATGACCAAGGTTTTGGCTCAAGGCGGTTCGTGAGCTCAAGCCCCATGTCGCCTGCTTGGGATTCTCTCTCTCCCTCTCTCTCTGCCCCTCGCCCTGCTTGCGCACACACTCTTTCTCAAAATAGATAAACTTTTAAAATTTTTTTAAAAATTGAAAACTGTGGTAAAATGTACATACTATTTACCACTTTAACTCTGTAAGTATACAGTTCAGTGGCATTGAGTATATTCACATTCTCTGCAACTGTCACCCTCATCCATCTCCAGAGCTTTCTTCATCTAGCAAAACCGAAACTTTTGTACCTTATGCCAGTTTTCTTATAGTTGGTTTATATCACTATTTAGGCAGAATTTACACAAATAATTTGTGCTTTATGCTCCTGTTTTAGGGAATGTTTGATACATCTGGTTCATTAACCAAAACTCAGACACAGGGGACAGAGTGGAGTCTGAGCCCAGGCACCCTGGGCAGTATCATTCCCCAAAGTACCTCACACATAAAATAGTCACAAGACAATCCTTGAGTGCACTCCCCCTCCCAACCCTAAAACCAGTCTCCTTAATCTTCCCCAGCTCAGTAGATGGTACCACCATCCATCTAGACTTTCAAGCCAAAAACGAGGAAACTAGGACTCCGTTCCAATACTTCTGTTTCCCTTGCCATCACAACCATCCCACACCATCGGCTCTTCCTCTGAAACAGCTGTATGTTTACTTCTCTACCTCATCTGCCACCTCCCTGGTCCACAATGTCATGGCCTTCCACTTGGATCTTGCCTCTGCCTCCTACCGAGTCTTCCCACTTCCTCTCTTGCTGCCGCATTGGTGTCCCTCCCCAGGAGAGCAGTCACAGTGAGCTTTGAGAAATCACCTTGAAAACACCATGTTACGCGCCTACTGAAAACTTCCAACGGCTTCCCATTAGACACCTAAAATAAGAACTTCCTACCTTGGCTTACAAAGCTTTATGTGATCTCTCCGCTTTTCATACTTCTTGCGTATCACTTTTTTTTTTTTTTAAGTTTGTTTCTCTTGAGAGAGAGAGCAGGAGTGAGGGAGGTGAAGAGAGAGAGAGAAAGGGAAAGAGAAGGAGAATCCCAAGCAGGCTTCGCACTGGCAGTGCAAAGCCCTATTCAGGGCTCGATCCCATGAACCATGAGATCATGCATGACCTTAGCCGAAGCCAGTCCCTTAACCGGCTGAGACACCCAGGTGCCCCTGTATGTCACTCTTTATAAGGTTCACTATGAGTCAGCCAGCTGAGACTGAGACTGAAATCATTCTGCCTCAAGATATTGAAACAGGCTATTTCCTCTGCCTGAAGGTCTTCCCAAATCTTCTCACATCTGGCTTCTTACCATTCAGATCTCAGTTGAGGGGTTACTTCTTCACAGATGGCTTCCTCTGATCACCTACTCAAGAGGGTCCACTCAGTGATCATCTATTACATTGTCTTAGCTCAATCATCAGCCTAACACTTGTGATGATATTTTTCTTGATTACTTTTTTTTTTGATTACTTATAATATTTTTCTTGATTACTTATTTAGGATGGTTATTGTCTCTCCCTCCTAAAACATAAGTTCCAGAGGTAAAAACCTTGTTTTCCATGTTTCCATTTTTGTGTTCTTGGGGCAGAAAAAGTGTTTGGCACATATAGGAGATGCTAAATAACATTTGATGTTTATTGAGTAAATGAGCAAATAGAATATTATTAATAGCCAAGGGTATAGTGAAAAAAAACTGTCTAAGACTTAAATAAAAGGACACTTGATACTGAAAACATTTCACCCTGAACATTAGCAAGCCAGGGTGCCTGGGTGGCTCAGTTGGCATAAGCATCTGACTCTTGGTTTCAGCTCAGGTCATGATTTCACGGTTTTGTAAGTTTGAGCCCCACGTCTGGTTCTGAGCTGAGGGTGCAGAGCCTGCTTGGAATTCTCTCTCTCTCCCTCTCTTTTTGCCCCTCCCCTGCTCACGCTGTCTCTGTCTCTCTCAAAACTAAATAAATAAATAAATAAACAAACTTAAAAAATATTAACAAGCCAAAATCTCACCAAGACATATCCAAATTATTATATTATTTTTTACTTGTTTATTTTCTAAATTCTGAACAAATATGTTCAGAATGGAGACTGTATTTCCAATGCCTTGCACAGAATTTGGCACATGGTGGATGCTTGGTAAATACTTCTTGAATGAACCTCCTTCCAGGTCTAGGTAATAAAATCCAGGGTGTTTGATTTCACATAATGTGATTATAAAATAATTAGAACCTAAAGACAAATGTACTAGAATTTTACATACTCACATAGATCTTAACCCTTTGAAAAAATTTTTTATGTTTATTTATTTTTGAGAACGAGACAGAGCACAAGTGGGGGAGGAGCAGAGAGAGGGGGAGACACAGAATCTGAAGCAGGCTCCTGGCTCTGGGCTGTCAGCACAGAGACCGATACAGGGCTCGAACCCGTGGACGGTGAGATCATGACCTGAGCCGAAGTTGGACCAGCTGAGCCACCCAGGCAGCCGGGTCTTAACCCTTTTAAAACAGACCGTGGACCACAGAGACCTTATTCCAGTGCCTCTTACATTTTCTAAAGAGGTGTTTCAAAATGTTTTCATGAAAGGTCTGTGTGCCTTTTATCTCAGGAAGGTAGAAACAAAAAGCTAAACAACACAAAATACCATCATTCAGAGATCTTTCATTGGAAAACAGATGTTTGGTTTAATAGACTGAATTTTAAATCATGAGAGATTTCTGGTGTGCCTCTATATTTGTGACTACTTTTGGTAGTTTTACTTAGATTCTTTTGTAGAAAATCTTTCACATGAACCATGTCCTTAAATAATCCCAATCACCAAAGAAAAAGAACAATGCTTTTATTACCTCTAATTATCCTGTAACTCATAAGTCCCTTTGCTGGTTTCAGGGGACAGGCTTCCTCACTGGGACAGAAAAATAGGTAGCAGTTGGGCTGTCTAGTTGTTTTTCGAGTGTCGAAGATCATCAGGTTACACGCTTTGTCTCCTGAAATTAAAGGTATCATAAGCATTACACTGAAATAGGATATTCTAAAGAGGATGGCAATTATTTTTTCTGCTGTCCAACACAAATACCTTTGTTCATGTTGTGCATTTGCTTGCTGACCACTAATTCGTTTCCTCTTCCTTAGTACTTACAGCAATTTGTGAAGACATTGGGTTAAAAAATCTGAATTAAGGTAATTTTGGCAAAACCCACTTTAAATAGTACACTTAATTCTTTTTTTAAAAAAAATAATGCATTTAATTCTTTAGATAAGCCTTCCATTTGCTCAAATATCCATCAAAATACACACAGAAATACTGACTTTGCGATCTTTACACAACTCCCAACTGAGTTGGAACTTAAGAAATGGATCTAACCTAATGATTTCATGTATCTCTCATATCCCAAAGGCAGACACCTATATCAGACACCTATGAAGCCATGAGTCTGGCTTTCTTGAGTAGAGTCCCTAAATTTAGCATCACACCATCATTGCCTCCTTCCACAAAGGACCTGAGTAGTGTATGGAGGACAAAGTCTATGTTTTACCTTTATCAGTACCATTCGTCTTTTGATTTTTCTTCTTCACATTTCTACTCTTCCTTATTTCTGCTTTTCCATTTTCATTCCTTTCAAACTTTTTACTCTTAACTTTCATTTCTTGCTTCTTTTTCTCTTCCACCTATGTCCAGTAGAAATCATTCTTTCTATTCATCATGGTCTAGAGCTGGCTTTGGTCTCAATCTGGTGCCATCTCACATCTTGGCCTAAGACCCTTGAGGCATCAGTATACCCCTGGTCAGGATAAGGTTTTGTTTTGTTTTGTTTTGTTTTAATGCTTTTTTATTTATTTTTGAGAGAGAGAGAGTGAGCAGCCAAGGGGCAGAGAGAGAGGGAGACACAGAATCTGAAGCAGACTCTAGGCTCTGAGCTGTCAGCACAGAGCCCAATGTGAGGCTCGAGCTCACAAACTGTGAGATCACGACCTGAGCCAAAGTCAGACGCTTAACCGACTCAGCCACCCACGTGCCCCAGGATGAAGGTTAAGAGGCACATAGGCTAATTATTAAAAATGCATGCTCTTTCTAAACACACACACACACACACACACACACACACACACACACACACACACGTATTAACTAACCTTGTTGTAGTAGTCATTTCACAATATATACATGTAACAAATCATCGCACTGTATATATTTTCACAATGTTACATGCCAAATATATCTCAATAAAGCCAGGGGAAAATATTCTGCATAACTGGCCATCAGCACAACTTCTTCAAATCAGGCAATGGTGAGGATCAACCTTGACTCCCGCATTTGGAAAGAAGACTCAGTTAGTTTCTGCAGGGGTTTTAGGCAGAAAACCAGGCAACAAGAAAGGTACTTTAGTTTTTCCTTTCTCAGCAATGGGATAATTCTGCAATACCATTTTTGGGGGGCATGGAGGTAAAGGGAAAGGTCCATAAGCCCCCCCAAGTTGTATGCAAAACTTTGTGTCCTTTGTACTTCTTTTTTCTTAATAATTCCTTTTTTAAATAATTTTTTTAATTTAATTTTATTTTAGAGAGAGAGAGAGAGAGAGAGAGAGCGAGCAAGCAGGGGAGGGGCAGAGAGAGAGAGAGGGAGACACAGAATCCAAAGCAGGTTCCAGGCTCCGAGCTGTCAGCACAGAGCCCGATGCGGGACTCAAACTCACGGACCATGAGATCATGACCTGAGCTGAAGTTGGTCACTCGACCAACTCAGCCACCCAGGCGCCCCTGGGCATCTTTCTAAAATCTGTGGTTATGAGCAAATTATCAAAGCACTTAAAGACCATAGCTCAATAAATGAAGAAACAGTCTGAGATCCGTTAAAGGAGACCCACAATTATCTCTACTTACCGTAAAGCAGTAACAGTAATTCTGCTTATACAATAAAACAGCAAACCCTCATTTCTCACTAACACCCATTATGGAGCTGAAAAGAAATGCAAGGTTTCCTGTGTTGCCAGCAAACACCCACACAGCATTCAGTCCTGTTTGCAGATGATTTGCTATTTCACATAAGTGTTGATATCAACATTTAAAGAAAAACTGGAAATTTAAATTAAATCTCTGTAATTTCCATAAATTACTCCTATAGAGAATATCAAAGCACACTGCTGAGTTTGAGAAAACCATTGAAAGTTTTTTTTTCCTCCTGGCATCAAATATGTGGTATCTTTTCCACACTAATACTCCAATTCTCCAGGGCACTGACTCAATGTCTTATGATTCAATTCAATTCTTACACTAACTACCTGGAGTTAGCATCAGATTCCATAGGTTTAAGGGCTCAGTCCTGTAAGACTGTCCTCACTTAGAGGCCAGTCAAAAGTATCAGCTCCCAGGTTACTCACGCTTCTGCCCGACTTGGCCATAAATCCAAGCTCCCACCACCCCTACTTCAGGTTTGATAATTTGCTAGAACTACTCACAGGACTCAGGAAAAGGCTATACTTACTATGATAGTTTATCATTGAAAACACAAATGAATAGCCAAATGAAGTGTACATAGGGCAAGGTCCAGAAGGGTCCTGAGTGCAGGAGCTTCCGTCCCGGTGTACCTGAAGTGAACAATCCTTTTGCACATGTGGATGTGTCTGCCAATGTGGAAGCTCTCTAAACCTGTGTTTAGGGATTTTTTTATGGAGATTCCATTATGTGGGCACAGCTGATTAAATCATTGGCCACTGGTGACTGAATTCAATCTCCAGCCCTTCTCCTCTACCTACAGGTGGGGGTGGAGCTGAAAATTCCAAATTTCTAATCAAGGCTGGGTCTTTCTGGTGACGAGTTCCCATCCTGGAGCTACCTAGGGAGCCACCAACAGTCGTAACTCAGGTGTGGTTGAAAGGGGCTCATAATGAATAATGAAAGAAGCTCCTAGGCTCAGGAAACGGCAAGGTTTTTAGGAGCTCTAACAGGAACCAGAAACCAAGATTATATGCATACATTTCTGACTATACCACACCCATTATACAAAGAAGAGAAACCAAAGATATAAGAGAAAACGTATGATTCGGTTGGCCAGTGAGTCAGGTAAGAAGCACTACTCCAATGTTGACTAGCTCTTCTAGGCTCCTTGATGGCAAGGCCTTTTCCATGTTATTCATTGTTTTGTCTCCAGCATTCAGCAAGGCATTCGGTGCTCAATAAATTTAGTGTGGGTGTTTTTTTGTGGTTGGTTATTTATTTACTTTTCATTTAGGGAATTAGGACAGGGTCAAAAACAACTGGAAAATGACCACTGTTTCTCTTGGATAAATATTTCTCAAGTCTGGAACTTGAAACATGCAAAGGTATGGCTCAGACCTGTGAGCCTCTTTCCTCTGTGTCATGTGACTGGGTCAGTCCAAACAACTTCCCATGTCCCTTAAGGGTTTTTGTTTCCAGCATCTTAGATGCCTATTAGAACATAACACCAGTGGTTCTCAACCTTTTTTCTACCTACACACCTGGGTGATATACACACACACTCATCAGTAACTTTGACCCAGCTTAGGGGAGGGGAGGACACACTTGTGGCACATGTTCCCAGTGAATTTGTTACCCACATTTCTACCCCATTGAGAATCACTAGAATAAAGTATGTAGCCAGATCAGCCAGCTACTTATATCACAGAACACTTAAAATGAAGAGTTGCCAAGGGACTATTACTTACCTGTTATGTTTTTCGTTGAACAGCAAGAATTAATGCAGTCTTCCTGAGTTAATGTATGTACAGGTTCATTGCCTCTAATTCCCTTTGAAAGAGATGACTGGATGTCAATGACAACATCTTCTAGACTCTTCGTGTGGCAGTTCTGACTGGTGGACAGCCTCAGTGTCAGGAAGCAAATTACCACAAAAGTGTAACTCAAGCCCCATTCTTCCCTAAAGGACATTTTAAATTTCAATTCAGCCTAGTCTTCCAAGGTCAAGGATAATCCTCCCTCTGGTCTGAGTTTGCTTCAAGAAGATTGTACAGATCATGGAATTTCTCTCTAGAACAAAAATAGAAAATCATCAATGAGTTTTGTTTCTTTTAATAAATCTCACGAAGATACATTTCATTTCCTTCAAGTCAATGTCAACAGCTCATGATTTACAAAACAGAAATAAACAAGCATTTTTTATGTTTCACTTTTAATAGATCAAGACAACCTTCATTAAAAACTTGGTAAAGAACTAATTAGCACAAACATGTATACTATCCCATCAGTGCTTAAAAGCTGACAAATACCTATGAAGGAAGAGATATAAACAAGAGGCCTACCCCCAAAGTTCTAGAATCCTTCCTCTTCTTGCTTCTCCTAACCAAGAGGGGAGAGGACACAAAATCTCTAGCCACTGATGAAGCAGTGATAACAGGCTTGAGCAGAGTTTCTTTCTCAGTATTAACAACTAGCATTTTATTTTTTTTTTTATGTTTATTTATTTTTGGGACAGAGACAGAGCATGAACGGGGGAGGGGCAGAGAGAGAGGGAGACACAGAATCGGAAGCAGGCTCCAGGCTCTGAGCCATCAGCCCAGAGCCCGATGCGGGGCTCAAACTCACGGACCGCGAGATCGTGACCTGAGCTGAAGTCGGACGCTCAACCGACTGAGCCACCCAGGCACCCCAACAACCAGCATTTTAAAATCACCTACTAGGTGGTAGGCAATGTGCTATGAAATATACATATATTATCCCATTTAATCCTGATAATAGGTCTGCAAAAAAAAAAAAAAAAAGAGCTACTATTTCCCTCATTTTATAGATGAGAAACTGGGGCTGCCTTTCTTGTGGCTGCCTCTCCTTAAGTATCAAATCAGAGACAGGTAACTCTAATAATCTAATTCTAAGAGTTAGCTGGTCAGTAGAGGGAATTCATTCATTTTGAGAATACAAATTGTTCACTGAAGCATACTGTAGAGCAGAAATACTTCCTCTTCAATCTCATTCTCCTCCTCCTCCTCCTTCTTCTGTCATGAACCCGAACTCTTTGGTAGTCTGGTGAGGCTTAGGATCTTTTCTGAGAGACAGGTTTGAAAATATAAAAATGAGGGGTGCTCAGTCAGCTGAGTGTCCAACTCTTGATTTCAGCTCAGGTCACCATCCCAGGGTAGTGGGATTGAGCCCTGTGTCCAGTTCTGTGCTGGGTGTGGAGCTTGCTTAAGCTTCTGTCTTTCTCTCTCTGCCCCTCTCTCTCTTTGCCCCTCTCCCCTGCTTTCACGCACTCTCTTCCTCTAAAAAACAAAACAAAACAAAACAAACCTATAAATTCTTTAAAAAATAAATTAATAAAATACATATATATAATGAAAAATGAAATATATTAGGATTATGAAAGAAGTCAGTTATATGAAATATAATTATCAAAGTAGTTTTTAAAGTGTGCCTAGAGGGGCGTCTGGAAGGCTCAGTCAGTTAGGCCTCCAACTTCAACTCAGGTCACGATCTCATGGTTTGTGAGTTTGAGCCCAGTGTCCAGCTCAGTGCTGACAGCTCAGAACCTGGAGCCTGCTTCAGATTCTGTGTGTGTCTCTCTCTCTGCCCCTCCCCTGCTCACGCTGTGTGTGTGTCTCTCTCTCTCAAAAACAAATAAACATTTTTTAAAAATTTGTTTAATATGCCTACAAAACACTGATGTAAAATATCAAAAAACAAAACTAAACTAAATAAATGGAGAGATGTTCCATGTTCATCAATATTAAGATGTCCATTCTTGGGGCGCCTGGGTGGCTCAGTCAGTTAAGCATCCGACTTCGGCTCAGGTCATGATCTCACGGTCCGTGAGTTCAAGCCCTGCATCGGGCTCTGTGCTGACAGCTCAGAGCCTGGAGCCCGTTTCAGATTCTGTGTCTCCCTCTCTCTCTGCCCCTCCCCTGTTCATGCTTTGTCTCTCTCTGTCTCAAAAATAAATAAACGTTAAAAAAAAAAAAAAAAGATGTCCATTCTTCTCAATTTGATCTATAGATTCATTGCAAAGTTTTGATTTTAAAGTTTACATGAAATGCAGAAAGGCCCAGAATGGGCAACATGATGCTGAAGAAGAACAAAATTGGAGAACTGACACTACCTAATTTCAATACTTACTGCAAAGTTACAGTAATCAAGACAGTGTAGGGGCACCTGGGTAGCTCAGTCGGTTAAGCATCGGACTCTTGATTTCAGCTCAGGTCATGATCTCACCATTCATGAAACTGAGCTCTGCATCGGGCTGTGCAATGACAACGCAGAGCCTGCTTGGGATCTTCTCTCTCTCTCTCTCTCTCTCTCTCTCTCTCTCTCCCTCTCCCTCTGCCCCTACCCTGTTTGTTCTCTCTCTCTCTCTCTCTCTCTCTCTCTCTTCCCCTCTCTCTCCCTCTCTCTCCCTCTGCCCCTACCCTGTTTGTGCTCTTTCTCTCAACATAAATAAACTTAAAAAAAAAAAAAGTGTGTGCTACTGGCAAAAGAATAGACAAACAGAACAATAGAACAGAATAATAAGCCCAGAAAAAGATCCACACAAATAGAGTCAACTGCTCTTTAACAAAAGAGCAAAGGCAATTCAATGGACAGAGGATAGTCTTCTTAAAAATGGTGACAGAATAATTGGGCATCCATATGCAAAAAGATAAATCTAGACACAAACCTTCCATCATTTACAAAAACTAACTCAAAATGGATCATAGACTTCAATGTAAAATGCAGAACTCTAAAACTCCTAGAGGGGTGCCTGGCTGGCTCAGTTGGTAAAACATGAGACTCTTGATCTTGGTATTGTGTGTGCAAGCCCCATGTTGGTGTAGAGATTACTTAAAAATAAAATATTTTTTAAAATGTTAAAATAGTTTTAATATAGTAAAAATATAACATAGGAGAAATCTTTGTGGACTTAGATTAAGCAATGATTTTTTAGATACGATACCAAAAGCACAATCCATGAAAGAAAAAAAATTGATAGGTTGGATTTCATTAAAATTAAAACATCTGCTGTGCCCAAGACACTATTCAGAGAATAAAAAGATAAGCCACAGACTGGGAGAAATATTTGCAAAACACACATCTGATAAAGGACAGGTAGCTAAAATATACAAAGAACTTTAAAACACAACCCAATTAAAAATGAGCAAAGTTGGGGCACCTGGGTGGCTCAACTGGTTAAGTATCTGACTCTTGGATTTGGCTCAGGTCATGGTCTCACAGTTCCTGGGATCAAGCCCCATGTGGATCTCAAAGGAGATATATAGATAACAAATAAGCATAAGAGGAGGTGCTCAACATCATAATCATTTGGGAACTGTAAATTCAAATGACAAGATACCACTATGCACCTATTAGAATGACTAAAATCCAAAAAACTGACAAAACCAAATCCTACCAAAAAAAATCTATGTATATATGTTTATAGTAACTTTCTACATCATTGTCAAAAACTGGAGACAACGAGACATCGTTCAATAGGTGAATGGATAAACAAAATGTGGTACATCCATATAATGGAATACTATTCAGTAGTACAAAGAAACGAGCTATCAAACCACAGAAGTACATAGAGGAACCACAATTGCATACTGCTAAGTGAAAGAAACCGGTCTGAAAGATATGACTTCTTGTCAACTATATGACATTCTGGAAAAGGCAAAACTACATCAACAGTCAAAATATCAGTGGTTGAAAAAAAAAAAAAATCAGTGGTTGCCAGGAGGAGGAAGGGAAGGATGCGCAGGTGGAACACGGGATTTTTAGAGTAGTGAAATCATTCTAAATGATACTGTAACGGTTGACACATGTCTTCACATCTGCCAAAACCCATAGAACTGTACAACATAAAGAGTGAAATCTAACATTGGGCGCCTGGCTGGCTCAGTCCGCAGAGCGTGGAACTCTTGATCTCCAGGTTGCGAGTTCAAGCTCCACATTGGGTGTAGAGATTAGATTACTTACTAATAAAATCTTTAAAAAAAAAAAAAAAAAGAGTGATCCCTAATATAAACAAATAGTCTTTAAAACAACAAAATAGTAAAAAACAACACAAATAGTTAAAAAGCAAAAAAAAAAAAAAAGAGTATATATTACCCATATATAGTAACCACACAAGTCCAATAGCTTCCTTGCTGTTGTATCCAACTTTTGTAAACAAATAACAAGTAACATTTATGTTTCTCTCATGCCAGTCTCTATACTAAGCACTTTACAAGTGTCATGTCATTTAATCCTTACAAGAATCCTAATGAAATAGATTCCTGATCCTTATGAGATAGATCCTATTATTAACCCCGTTTTCAGTCAAAATAGAAACAATTGTGAGATATCTGTGCTTCTTTATTAACCTATCAAATATCAAGCAGTACATCTAATAACTGCCATAATTTTGAAGTAGTGTTGAATGAACAGGATACTTGAGATCTGTGTAATCAGTAATATAATACGAAAACACCTGTGATTTCTACTGATGGCAAATTACAGCTGCGTCTAACTCTACCAAGGCTTTTGATCACATGCCTCTTAGAGGAAATGTTACATTTCAGTGAGAGGCTACTAAAATAAATTTTGCCACTGAAGTTCACAGACTTTCAGAGTACTAGCCGTGGCTCTCCAGGTTAAGAATCCTGGCACAAGTGACCTTTTTTCATGTTGCCGCATCTTGCAAGTCTCTTTTCTAGCCCTAAAGAAAACCAGACAGGAGCAAAAAGAGGAAAACCAGGCCAATGTCTTACTTTGCAAGGATTCTGACAGAATCTCTCCTTAAGTTTTTGCAAAGAAACCAGAACTATGACAGGGGATGGGGCAGGAACTGTGTTTTCTCTATGCAGAATCTTCATGGCGCCTGGACTGCCAGAAGTTACTGAAGAGTTTATCGCGCTAAGGATACTCAACCTCTGTAATTCTTCTAATCGTTATTACTTAGGCCTTAAAGGTCCACAGTCAAGTTGAATTCTGTTGAAAGCGTGAAAAAGATACAGGTGGGAGGAAGTTCAGGAGGCACTGAACTTTGACGCCTGCTTACAATAGCCACTAAAACGCACTTGTGCAAAACCGTGTCAGATATTGGAAATCATTTTCTTTCCCTTCCTTTGAGGAAATGCGTGTCGCTCACTGAGCATTCTTCTGTCTTTCCTGATGACGACGCGGAGCCAGGGCCACTTAAGACAGGTGCTGCTACGCGAGCCTGGAGATCCCCTCTGGGGGCCCGCGATCCCACCAAGACCCCGGGCCAGCCCTTCCTCGCCCCAACCCGGTCCCTGGCGCTCCCGGAGAGATGGAGGGGCCTCGCCCCAGGAGTAGGAGGGGGGCTGCACTCTCCGCGCTGGAGGCGCAGTCCGCGGCCGGTCTGGGGGGGAGGGCGGTGACGCCTTTACCTGGAAGCTCCGCGACCCGGGGGCTCCCGTGTCCCACCCGCGCGAGGGCAGCCCCGACGCGCTCCCGAGGAAGGAGCGGCAGATCCGCGCGAGGGTATCGGCGAGGGCGGCAGGGATGCTCCGCAGCTCCCGGCCGGCCCGGGGGGCGTGTGCTTCGCCAGTTCCTGCTTCCGTTGCGGCGGCAGAAAGTTGGCCGGAGGCGGAGGGGAGGGGGAGGTGGAAGGGCACATTCCTTCCCTGCAACCCGGAGCTGCTTCCCGGCCACTTGGAGCGCGGTCCTCCGGGAGCCCCTCCCCGCGGTGGCTCCAGACGCCCGGCGATCGCGCACAGCCTGGGAAGCAGCCGGCCGCTGCCACCCCACCCGCCCTGCTGCGGCCCCCGCGAGGGGCGTGGGCGCGACCCGCTGGATTGTCCGCGGGCCTGCAGCGGCGCCCGCTCCTTCCCGAGGCCGCAGGACGCGCGCCCACACCAGAGGAAAGTCAGACGGTGCAAAACGTGTGCCCTGCATTCTGCCTCTGCCTCTGTGTCCCGGACTCGGTCCCCTCCCAGAGGGGCAACCTCTGAGGGCGGTTTCTCCCTTCGGGACTTTACACTGCTTTCTATCCGGGGCCTGGCTGTGAGAATCTGCTTTCGATAATTCCAGGCATGGAGGGTCCTCAATTACAGTTAACAGTTCTGCAGTTAGCCCTCACGCGCAGGTCAAGCCTCAACAAAGGCATTCGGATTCTGCCCGGATTTACTGTTTATAAGTATAGATAATAATATAATGGTGCCTGCTATAGTTATTAAAATGTATCCCCTGACATTTAGCATAGTACCTGGTACCTAATAAGTACTCAATAAATATTTAACTAAAATATATTTGTCGAGTGAATGAATGGGAAAGAATAGGGCATAGGTTGTAGAAGTGTATTTCTGAATCAATGCTTGCTCGCCCACACCTCTGTGTACGTGCAAACAGATGCAATTTTACCAAACCACTGATACTTAACTCGCCAAAGGTTCAGACCTTAGACAACATCTCCACCCGGTCTGTGTGAAGAACTTTCAAACCTAAAGCACTAAGCCATTGTAACTTATTATGCTGGACATAATACACCCAACAGCTACGTCCTGGTTTTAACCAAGAGCTATAGGAGGCTATGTTGACTGAGAATCCCTGTGAACAAAGGTTGCGTGAAACTAACTCTACCGGTTGTATCCAGAGGATGACCTCCTCTGGAATTACAATGATGTTGCAAATACTTGGCTTTAAAGAGCTATCAAAGGAAACTCCACAGTGATTTCCCATTGGAGTCATTTTCCTGTTGTAGCAAAAGACTGGTAAACAATACATTTTATCTCTGCAGATGATGTACTTGAGGGTCTTGCTAGGAAAAGGTCACATTGTTTTAAATCTCCCTTCACAGCATAGTCCTCGCTAGGCACTAAGGAGACCTTTCCTTGACTTAGAAGCTTCAGATTTTGGATTTTAAACAATGACCCTGTTATCGTTGAAGTGACATATTATTTTTTCAGTTATGACAGTGAACAGAGGACATTGATGAAAATAATGATTAAAGAAATTTTTTTTTCCATTGATGTGAGTTAGGTGTTTACATTAGAAATAGTATCTCTTTTCATCTCACTGCCTGAAAAGATTCTTTTTTTTTTTTTTAATTTTTTTTTTCCAACGTTTTTTATTTATTTTTGGGACAGAGAGAGACAGAGCATGAACGGGGGAGGGGCAGAGAGAGAGGGAGACACAGAATCAGAAACAGGCTCCAGGCTCCGAGCCATCAGCCCAGAGCCTGACGCGGGGCTCGAACTCACGGACCACGAGATCGTGACCTGGCTGAAGTCGGACGCTTAACCGACTGCGCCACCCAGGCGCCCCTGCCTGAAAAGATTCTTGATCCTCTTCTCCTGATACTTAGAAGTTCCATTTATGTGGAGGCAAATTTTTTTTAAAAAGTATTTTATTCAGAAAAACACCTGCAGGGAAATTAAAGACCAATAAGACGTTGGATCTACCTTCAAGCTGCTCATAGTGGGGAAGACAATCAAATTAGTTATTGTGTAAAGAATAAACGTAGGGGCGCCTGGGTGGCTCAGTCGGTTAAGCGACCGACTTCGGCTCAGGTCATGATCTCGCGGTCCGTGAGTTCAAGCCCCGCATCGGGCTCTGTGCTGACAGCTCAGAGCCTGGAGCCTGTTTCAGATTCTGTGTCTCCCTCTCTCTGACCCTCCCCTGTTCATGCTCTGTCTCTCTCTGTCTCAAAAATAAATAAACGTTAAAAAATTAAAAAAAAAAAAAAGAATAAATGTAATGATAGAAGATGCTAACTCAGGAAGCTCAGAAAAGGGATGTATAATCTGGACTTCTGGGAAGAGATAAAAAATTCCATCTTTTTTTGTTTGTTTGTTTGTTTGTTTGTTTGTTTGTTTTGAGAGAGAAAGCATGGGCGGGGGAGAGGCAGAGAGAGAGAGAGGGAGAGAGAATCCCGAGTAGGTTCTACACTCTCAGCCCAGAGCCCGACATGGGGCTCCATCCCACAAACTGTTAGATCCTGACCTGAGCCGAAATCAAGAGTTGGATGCTTAACTGACTGAGCCACCCAGGCATGCCTCAGTCTTTTTTTTTTTTTTTTTCAAAGACTTTATTTTTTTTTTTAGAGCAGTTTTAGGTTCACAGTAAAATTGAGAGGAAGGTTCCCATATACCTCTTGCCCCCACACATGCATAGCCTTCCCCATTATCAACATCCTCTATCAGAGAGGTACATTTCTTACATCTGATGAACCTACACTGACACATCATAAATTACACAAAGTCCATAGCTTGCGTATGCTCACTCTTACTGTATTACACTCTGTGGATTTGGACAAATGTATAATGAGGTGTATCCACCACTAGAGTATCATACAAAGTATTTTCCTTGCCCTAACTGTCCTTTGTGCTCAGCCTATTCATCCCTCCCCCTCTTCACACCCCCTGGCAATCACTGGTCTTTTTATTGCCACAGTTTTGCCTTTAATAGAATGTCATATAGTTGGAATCATATAGTATGTAGCCTTTATGGATTGGGACCTTTCAGTTAGTAATATGCATTTAAGTTTCCTCCATATCCTTTCATGGCTTAATAGCTCATTTCTTTGTTTTGTTTTCATTTTATTTTAATATTTATTTAATATTTATTTTAATGTTTAACGTTTTTATTTTTTAATGTTTATTTTTAAATGTTTACCAGTGTTTATTTAATGGTTAATGTTTATTTATTTTTGAGAGAGAGAGAAACAGAGCACGAGTAGGGGAGAGGCAGAGAGAGAGGGGGACACAGAATCTGAAGCAGGCTCCAGGCTCTACGCTATCAGCACAGAGCCCGACACAGGGCTTGAACTCAAGAGCCGTGAGATCATGACCTGAGCCAAAGTTGGGTGCTTAAACGACTAAGCCACCCTGGCGCCCAAACAGCTCATTTCTTTTTGGCATTGAATAATAAACATTCCATTGTCTGGATGTACTGGTCTGTTTATCCTTTCACATACTGAAAGACATCTTGGTTGCTTCCAAGTTTTGGCAGTCGTGAATAAAGCTGCTATAAACATCCATGTGTAGGTTTTGTGTGGACATAAGTTAACCTTGAAGGATGAAGTTAAGTTAGCTAGAGGGAGAGAAAAAGCCTGAATATTCCAGGCAGAGAAAATGACATGAGTATCCAGGGAATTTTATCCTGACTGGCATGAAGTCTCCCTGTGTACATAGAGGAATAGAGAAAAAAGGCTGGAGCAAGAAGGTGTTCATGTGCCAAATTTTAAACTTTATCCTGAAGCCATAGGGAGTTATTGAAGGTTTTTATAGGGCATTGGCAGGTCCAAAGAACTTATTAATATTCTAAAAATTCTGTCTGCCAGCCACATGTAGGATGGATTGACGGAGGTAAAGCCAGAGGCCTCCTGTTTTCCAAGAAATTGAAGAAGGGAGGAGGCCCTGAACAGGGTGTGGAGACAGAAGAGAAATTAAGGAGAGAGGCTCTCCAGACTTGTGACTGGTTGGATGCGGCGGTAGAGGTAAGCAGATTTATGGCGTAGGAAACTGGTTGGAGTGCCAGGCAATATAAAGATATAGGAGGAGCAGTCTGGAATGGATAAAAGCATAATGAGTTTCAGAGAATTTGAATCCTGGTTTCATTACTTATTAGCTTCATGATCAAGAATAACCTCCTTAAAAATAAAAAAATAAAAAAAAAACTCCTTAACCTCTGTGTAAAATCAAGAAAGCATTATCTACGTTATAGGCCCATCATACTGGGCCAATATTAGGAAAGTACTTTATAAACCCCAAAAGCCGGTTCAATTGTTATTTATTATGTGTATAGGTCACATAGTTGCTGTTCACGTGGAAATGGTTTTCAAGGTGCTAAAATGCATCAGTCCCAAATGTCTTCTACCTCTAAAGTCCCTCCAGCAGAATCCTTGAATTATAAACGCCCAAATCATTTTCTTGCCAACAGACTGTAAGCTTCCTAAGGATGGGGACTGGGTCCTGTTGGATCATTTATTACTAGCCTCTAGCAAGTGCCCAGCACATTATAGGCTACCAATAAATGCTGAGTAAAGGAATAAAGACATTTTATCTTTCTATATCTTTTCTCTGATAACACCTTTATTGAGATATGTCACATACCATACAAGTCACCTAATTAAATTGTACCATTTAGTGGTTTTTAATATATTCACAGGGTTGTACAACCATGACAAAAAATTTTGAACATTTTCATCACTCCCACAAAGAAACCCACACACCCATTAACAGTCACTCCCCTTTTTCCCTTCCACACCCCTCCTGTTCAGCCTTAGGCAACCACTAATCTATTTTTGTGTCTATAGTGCCTCTTCTGGATATTTCATATAAATGGAATCTACAATGTGTGATCTTTTGTGGTGGACTCTTTTCCAATAGAATAATGTTTATAAGGTTTATCCCTGTTGTAGCACATTTTAGTACTTCATTCCTTAGTGAGGGGCACATACCATTCTATTATATGGATATACCACATTTTATTTATCCATTCTGAAAAAAAATGGTGATGTAGGAGATCTCAGCCTCTCTCCCCACAAAAAGATCAATCATTAGTTATCCACAACAAAAGCAGCTCTGGGAGAACTCTGGAATTCACTTAAGAAACATCAGCAACACAGTACAACAAAAAACTTGAGAATAGTCACATATATAGAGGAGGAAGATAGCTTCATTCTGACTGCATCATCCTTTCCTCCAAGCCAGCACTGCTCAGCACCAAGAGGAAACCTCCCAGCTGGAAGGAGTTCTCCTTGGGGCGCCTGGGTGGCTTGGCTGGTTGAGTGTCTGATTTTGGCTCAAGTCACAATCTCACGGTTCGTGAGTTTGAGCCTTGCACCGAGCTTTTGCTGACAGCTCAGAGCCTGGAGCCTGCTTTAGATTGTGTCTCCCTCTCTCTCTGCCCCTCCCTGCTCGCACTTCATCTCTCTCTCAGAAATAAATATTAAGGGTGCCTGGGTGGCTCAGTTAGTTAAGCATCTGATTTCGGCTCAGGTCATGATTTCAGAGTTCGTGGGTTTGAGCTCCACATCGGGCACTGTGCTGACAGCTCAGAGCCTGGAGCCTGCTTTGGGTTCTGTGTCTCCCTCCCTCTCTGCTCCTCTGCTCTGTCTCTGTCTCTCAAAAATAAATAAAATTAAAAAAAATATAAAAAAATAAACATTAAAAAAAAATTAGAAAGAGTTCTCCTTGCCACGAAAGGAAGAATACAGTGAGTAACCAGCTTCCCCAGACTTTCAGGAGAGTACACAAAGATCCCACCTCAATCTCACCCCACCCAGACTGGCAAAGCTGAGACATACAGACATATGGAGACTGCTAGGCACAAAGTCTTCCTTGGTGCCATGCAATTGGAGCTATCTTGGTTCACAGTGACCTGATTTGTAGCCAAATCAAGCAGCTTTCACCACCGAAGACACCAATGGCAAGCACAAACTGCCAAAGACGCCTTGCAGATCTTGCCAGCTTTTGCCTCACAGGCATTCGTGTTCACTGACATCTTCCACCTGATTCTGTCCCCACTCCCTCCTATCCTCAGCCCAGCCCAGGAACCACAATGGCAGCCAGCCTAGGCAGCTGTGCAAGTGCAAGACGCCAGCACTGTGTGTGTGCACTCAGGGCTAGTCCCTCTGGCTGCACACTTGCACGACACCTGCCTGATAGCCATAGCCAGACTCCACCACAGTGGAGGAGCAAGGGTACATGAACGGACAATTTAACAGTGTCAGGGAAACAATACAAGAACAAAATGAGAAGTTCAGCAAAGATATAGAAAACATAAAAAAGAACCAAACAAATCCTGGAGCTGAAAAATATAATGATTGAATTGAAGAATTTAATACAGAGCTGCAAACTTGGACTTGACCAAACAGAAGAAGAATTCAATGAACTAGAAGACAGACCAATTAAAATCACCCAATCAGAGGAGCAAAAAGAAAAAAAGAATGAAAAGGAATGAAGAAAGTCCTTATGGGACTTTGGGGCACCATCAAGAGAAACAATGTATATATCATTGGAGTCCCAGGAAAAGAAAAGAGGAGGAAAGGAGGTAAAAAGTTTATTTAAAGAAATAATGGTTGAGAACTTCCTGAACCTAGGGAGAAACTTGTATATCCAAGATTATGAAGCTAATAGGTCAACCCAAAATTTCAATCCAAAACAATCTTCTCCAAGACATACTATAATTAAAACTATCTAAAATCAAAAACAAAGATAATTTGTTTTAAGTTTATTTATTTTTGAAGAGAGCGAGTGTGCACGGGTGCATGCAAACAGGAGAGGGGAAGGGGCAGAGAGAGACAGAGAATCCCAAGCAGGCTCCACACTGTCAGCATAGCGCCTGATGTGGGGCTTGAAACTATGAAACTGTGAGATCATGACCTGAGCTGAAACCAAGAGTTGGATGCTCAAACACCTAAGCCACCCATGTACCCCGGCAAAGAGAATTTTAAAAGCAGAAAGAGAAACACGTTTTCTCTCATATAAGGGAACCCCTATAAGGTGAGATTTTTCAGCAGCAACCTTGCAGGCCAGGAGAGAATAGGATGATATATTTGTTCATTCATCAGTTGAGAATGTTTAGAATGTTGAGAATGAACCTTAGAATGAAGCATTCATCCACTGGGAAGCATAAAAAAGCACCACCACATCAGGGTGAATTAGGGCATGGAACACAAGATAAATATAGTCTGATGTGGAAAGGGGGCAAAAAGAGCCAGAATGAGTTGTACTATCCCTTTTTTCCTTCTCTTTTGCCCACCCCCAAAGAGGGCAAACCTGGGAGAGGAGTCAGGGGCTCTCCAGAAAGGAATGATCCCATCAGCTTGATGGTTTATGTAAACCTCAAGACTACAGTCAAACACCACCTCCTAGGAGCCTACTTGACCTTTCAGGCAGTTTTTAGTTCTTTCTTCATATTCCCACCAAATACTGAATTTACATTCATTTATACTTTTCTCAGAGTATTGCAATGGTGAGTAGAGGAAAAAGCATGATTTTGAAATCAGACAGTCCTAAATCCTGGTTCTACCATTTACTACCTGGTGACCGTGAGGAAGGTACCTGTTTGTGGGCCTCAGGGTTGCTATGAAAGTTCGATGAGGTAACATAGGGGAAATGTCTATGATACTGTAGAATAGAAGGGACTTAATCATACAGTTCATTTGGCATTCCTTCTGAGGTTATATTTATAAGTATAAAATGCTAGGACATTTGCTTGAAATTTCATGAAGGAAATGATATAAAATTAATTGTAAAATTCTGAGAACTACAAAACCACTCAACTCCTTGGTGGCATTGCATCGCTAGGTCTCAGTTCTTGATCTGCCCAATCTTACAGTTTCCATTTGGCATCTCTTGTACTCCTCCCTCACCTTTGCTAGTTTTGGAATGGCCTGTGGATAATTGTCAAGGTTCCCAGAAAATGCCTAGATTATAGGGGCATCCATTTTCCTCTGAGGATACATACACACACACACACACCCTAACATGTGAATCAGTATTTTTTTTAAACATTTTTAAAATGTTTTTATTTTTGAGACAGAGAGAGCACAAGTGGGAGAGGGGCAGAGAGAGATGGAGACACAGAATCGGAAGCAGGCTCCAGGCTCTGAGCTGTCAGCACAGAAACTGATGCGGAGGTCAGAACTCATGAGCTGTGAGGTCATGACCTGAGCTGAAGTGGGATGCTTAAAGGACTGAGTCACCCAGGTGCCCTGAATCAGTATTTTCAATTTCTTCATTTATCTCTCATTTCCATCTCCTTCCTTCACTGTCTATATTTTTTGTATGGTTGTCCACGGCCAAACTCCTACCTTCTGGAACTGTGAAACAGGAGCTTTGCATCCAGACAGTTGTGAATTCTAACCCTAAAACAAACAATTCCCACGCCGCATTTTATAAAGTTCTAACAATAAAGTGCCAATAGCTGGGTGATGCTTAAAGGCAACGCATCATTACACTAGAGAAGGCCTTGCTCTTTGGGGGCGGTGGTTCTGGCTTTGAGGCGGTGGAGCCCTTTAAGGGTGATTACACTCTCCCCGCCCTCCCCGAGGCGGGGGCGTGGTCGCGGGGTGGGGGGGTGGCCTCCAACCCGGAACTGACGGCCGCGCGCAGCCGGCGCGGCCAATCCGCGTCCCGGAAGGAGCGAGCTTGCGGCCTCGGAGCGAGTGAGTGAAAGCGGCGCCGCCCGCCGGCCGCCGGCGCGGCTGAAGCTGGGCGCCCTCCACCTCTTTCCTTAGGGTCCCCCAAAGAGAGCGGGCAAACACCGTGCATCCGCGCTACGCCTCTTGGCGCGTCGGTTCCCCAAATAGGGCCTCCCATCCCCCAACGCCAGCGCACCTGAGTGGGCTGGGCGCGTCATCTCCACAAGTCGGCCCTGCAGCGGCGCCCACATTTGGTGTAGCATCCCTGTCCCAGTCCCCGGCCCCTGCCCGGTCGTCCCGCCGCCGGAGCGGTGACCGCCTGGCCCGCCGTTCTTCCGCTGCCACCGCTGCCGCCACCATGGGCAGTGAGCAGAGCTCCGAGGTCGAGAGCCGACCCAACGATCTGAACTCCTCAGGTCGGTGTCCTAACTTCCACCCTCCTCCAGCCGGCCCTGTCTGCTTGCGGAGGGGGCTGCCTCCCAACCTAGTGGGGACTGGGACCGTGGACACGAACGCACAGAGAGCCCTCACCGTACGTTTTTCTTGAAAAAGAAAAAAGTCACTGTCTGTCCTAGCCGTCATTCCCCTGATGGGAGTGCCTGTGACTGCAAGCTAAATCAGCTTGTGCGCGCATGCCCATTATTTATTGTCAAAACAGCTGTTTCTCCCAGCTCTGCCTCCTCTTTAAAAGACGACCTAATAATCAACTTTTGGCGTTAGTACTCATGCCTGACACCGAGAGATTTGGCTCACACAGTGGATGGATCAGAGACAGAATCTCTAAGAACATGTTCCTTTTCAGAAGGGATGTGTGACAGGTGTACAATCGTTTTTGAACCCTTGGGTGCAAACATCTCCAGAAACTGCATTTTCTCTTAAGGGGTCGCGACTCGCTTTCTATTGTCATAGGGGTTGGCCAGCACCGCACGCTCTGATGTTTTTCTCTATTCTTCCCCCGTTCGTAATTTTAAGGTTTCTCCCAGCGTTTGAAATAGGATCAGAAGGATTATTGTGCTAGGAATATAGTAAGCAGTCAATAAATAAAATAGTTGATACTTAATTAAGGATTCTATGCTCTGTTGTTGTTGTTAGCGACAAACCCTAGCACAACTGGCTCTGCTTGAGTTGCTAATCCAAATTGGATTCAATCTGGAGCCTAAATATAACATATTAGTTTCAGGTGTACAGTCCAATGATTAGATATTTGTATATATTATGAAATTTTAAACAACATTTTACACTTGCAGAGAGGTGTAGATACACTAAGAATCCACAACTGTCGTTTATTCCTGGTAGGATCTGTAATTCAGAAATGTAGACGCTGACAGAGAGTCCACACTGAAGTGTGTCCTTTAAGACTGGTTCAGGTCCTCATTTGGGGGGCTAGATTGGGACACATTTCAATGGTGAACAGCATCTACTAGCTTTGCTACATTCTTCTATTTCCTTGGAAGACCCAGCACATCTGATCTGTTAATAGCAAACACAGTAATAGTTGTTACCCTTTATTTTCTTGCCCCTATGTCAGGCCGGAAGCATATTTGAGGGGAAGAAGCATGGCATCTTAAAAAATCTGCTTGCTCACCTACTAACTAGCCAACAGCACGAACTCTAACCAATACTATAGCATACTAACCAATAGCATAGGTTAGAATCTGCCCGATTCCCCTGGGCTAAGTGGTTTGCATACGTTTATATTTAATCCTCACAGCGGCCCCATTTTACAGGCAAGGTGATAGAGGTTAGCTAGAATCTAGTGAAATTTGTTTTCCACTGGGGAAGAAGAAATCAATTTGTAGGAGGAAAGACTTCTGACTTGGGATTTGTGAAATGTTAAGTAAATTAGCAAAAGGGGTTAAGACATACTTCTTGAAGAGCGGTAAAAGTAGCAGAGATTCTACAAGAGGGAATGCCAAGCCACAGGAGACTCTAGCCTCTAGGAGGCGGGGCAGTTCTGTGGCCTTCCTGCGTCAACCTTTGAGACATAAGTATGATGAGCCCGCAGATACTACCTTCTAGAGGGTAAACCACTTTAAAGGTTTATTCTTGCTCTAACCAGGAGGATAGTGAGCAGAGGGAGGTATCTTGGTCTAGGAAGTTGTTGGTAGTTTGCATCAGTTCCTCCAAATGCTTTGCTTTCTCGCAACAAACCTGAAATTGGCCTGCCTCTCTTAACGGTCCTACAAATTTCTGAATTTGGCCTCAGCCTAGAATGGACTTCCTGTTTATTTCTATTCTTCTTAGACTACTGCCTGTAATTGTAAGGGTCAGGGGGCTGGTGCCTCAGGAATAGACCCATCTCATATAGGGCTGAGAACCAGGGTTTTTTGGGGGGTTTTTTCCCCCATGGATAGGATCTATTAAATATACCTGGCTTGCTGTGAACTGGTCTGGCCACCAGTTCTGCAAACCTGTTTCACAGGGATGGGCCATGTATACCAACACCCCATAGACCTCCAATTCCTTTCCTAATTCTTTTTCTAGCACTATTGACTTTGGGCAGTTCACAACCAAGTCTTGTATGTTCATTTCCTCATTGGTAAAACAGGGACAATGTCAGGAAGATCAAAGAAGTAAAAATTAAAAACATAATCTACCTTATATTTTTATGTGCTGAATAATAAGATATTTTTAATTACAAAAGCAATTTCATACATGTTATAGGTTCCTATAATGCTTTTTTTTTTTAATAGAAAATACAGATCCCCTATGATTTATCTCCCCTTTTCCAGCCTCCACTGCAGGATGACTACAGTTAGCATTTTTTTGTGTAAAAATATTCTTTTTAATGACTGTACTTTAGTGAGACAGAGGGGGCTAACATGCAGCTCGTGAGCAGTGTAACTTTATTTTCAGTGACTCCTTCTCCAGCTAAGCATAGAGCCAAGATGGACGATATCGTGGTTGTAGCTCCAGGCTCCCAGCCCTCACGGAATGTCAGTAACGATCCCGATGTCATCAAACTGCAAGAGATTCCGACCTTCCAGCCACTTTTGAAAGGTAAGCACTTGGGTTTTGTCTTATCTGGACTTGCTGGAAAGGTTTGCACAGCCGCACTACTCTCCCCAGAGGGCGTGTGCCTTCCTCGTCTACTATGGGTCTTTGCTTAAACGGCATCTTCTTGGTGAAGCCTTCCTTGACTGCCCTATTTAGAATTGCAGCCCTTTTTGCTGCTTTTCTCTGTAGTTTTTAATCACCATTGATCTAATGTATAGTTATTTACTGTCTGTTTCCTTGTTAGAATGTGGGAGGAAGTTTCTGTGTTTTGTGTGTTGTTGAATTGTAGAGCCTGTTATAAAGCAGGGACTGAGTAAATGAATGAATGAATGATGCTGGAGTTGGCCTTTACCTGTTACATTTCTACAAAAAGATTTTCACTCCTTTTTTTAAAGTTTTATTTATTTAAGGAATCTCTACACCTCACGCTCAAACCCACAACCCTGAGATCAAGAGTTGCATGCTCTTATGACTGAGCCAGCCAGGTGCCCCAAAGATTTTCATTCTTATCTGTGGCCTGGACTATGTTATCTTTGACTAGCTTAGATCCATAGAGAAAATCTCCATAATCGTTGGTACACTTAAAATTAATTTTGGCAACTGTTTTGTATGAGAGGAGAGGGTATGTATGAGAGGATTAGCATATATTGATTACTGTATACTGAGGTAGAGTTACCTTTTAGTATGAATTTTATTATTCATTTGGTAATTTCATTATATATTTTTATTTTATGTTAATAAATTCCTTTTCACACCTATTAAGTAGTGGCAATGATTTTCTATTAACTGAACAGGGTTTCTACTATAAGAATCCCTCTTTCTGTCTCTCTCTTCCTCCAAAAGATTAGAAAATATAAATGAACATAAGGTCCTGGTGTACTTAAGCTGGTACAATATAACCTAAAACATCTTACATTTATAGAGCTATTTCTTTTAGAAGATACCCCCCCCTTCACACATGCACACAAACACCTGCCATCCATTTAATTCTTACATTGTTAAATATGTTAGAATGATTTGTGTCAGATCAGACAGCTGGCAGATAGAGAGGTTGAACTTGAACCTTCATCACTGATTTCAGATACTAGTTACACTGTTCTACACTCTACTTACAAAACAAAAATAAAAACAAATAGTGCTTTATCGAACCATGTATCATCTCATTGTTCCCAGTACGTTGTCTGCTTTACGGGTAAGGAAATACAAGCTTTTGATCTTTTCCCACAGGCCTCAATGTTGGACTTTGGGAAACTCTTTGGTTCTTACATGAAACAACACGTTACATCCTGCTACCCATCTTAACAGTTTTCTTTATTTTGAGAGAGAACATGATTCTTCAAAGCCATTAATAAACATTAATAAAATTTCCATCTCCACATGTCCTCATTCAATCAGATTAAAAGACAGATCAGATTTAATTTAGCTGTAGAAACATAGAGGTGGACACTTGTATTCTATACTCCAGCACTTCCAGATATGCATGTGGTCACGCTTTCATGCCTCTGCTTCCTGTTAACTATGTCCAGAGTCTTCCAAAGTCTTCTAGTCCTGGCTGAGGCCTTATGGGACCAGTATTTGTCCCCACTTTAGGGAAATACCAAAAAGAAGCAAAAACAGAACCCAAAAAACTCCCAGAATTTTGAGATATACTTAATGATTTTCTGGGATAGTGTTTCTAAGCATTTGAAATGATTCTTATTTTATGATAGTAAATTGCCTAGAAGGGGAAGCATCTAGGAGAAGGCTTGGTGTTAAGGGAAACTAACCTTAGATTTAAACATTTTTTTTTAAGTTTTTATTTATTTATTTTGAGGGAGACAGAGAGGGAGAGCAGGGAGAGGCAGAGAGAGAGAGGGAGATGGAGAATCCCAAGCAGGCTTCATGCTTATAGCACAAAGCACAACTTGGGGCTCAATCCAGGAGATCATGACTTGAGCCAAAATCAAGAGTCGGACGTTCAACCAACTGAGCCAACCAGGCGCCCCTCCCAGTGATGATTTTAAATCTGAGGTTAGGGGTGCCTGGGTGGCTCAGTTGGCTGAGTGTCTGATTCTTGGCCTTGGCTCAGATCATGATCTCACTCACGGTTTCATGAGCTCAAGCCCTGTGTGGGGCTCTGTGCTGACAGTGCAGAGCCTGTTTGGGATTCTCTGTCTCCCCCTGTCTGTCTCCTCCTGCCCTGCTCACGCTGTCTCTGTCTCTCTCAAAATAAATAAATAAGCTCAAAAAAAATTTTTTTTAATAAAATACACTCATCACTGGGAACCCTAAAAGTGAATAATGACTGTAGTCCAGTTAATGCCGTGTAGCTGGACCTGGTTGCATTGATACCGGATTTAAATGGGGCCTTGGCTACCAGCTAGCTATGTTGCCCTGGCTTTGTTTTTCACCTGTTTGAACCTTGGTTGTTGAGAACATTGAGAATAGGTATGGGAGAGAAGAAAGCTGGTGGGGGGCAGGGTGCAGTTAAGAGGTGATTTGGGATTTGGCTAAGGAAGGTGGAGAAATCACTTGATAAGGATGGCGTGAAAATAAAAATGGCAACATGTGGCAGGGGCCAGACTGCAAGGAACAAAAAAAAGCCAGCAAGCATTTAAGGGAACGCTCCCATTTCACTTGTGAAGAAGAAACATCTTAGTGATTAGAAGAGACAGGCAAAGGAGACAGTTGGGTGGAAATAAGAAGGATAATTACAATAATAATAGTAGCTAACCCCTCCCCTCCCTCCTGTACTTCTGCAAGATACTATTTTCTTTCCATTTTATAGATTAAAACACTGAGATTCAGAGAGTGTGAGTGCATTGCCTAAAGTCACACGGCTATAAGTTATAGCTCATCTCGAGATGGCATCAGGACGTGGAGTTTTCAGCTGTTTTGTACATGGAATGAGACTGTTTCCAATTCTAGCAAAGCCAATTAGAAAGATCACTGGGCTGTAAAAGACAACGGGGCGATGGTTGTGAGGCCGCTTGGATTTCTGGGGCAGCGTACAGAGCCTCCCGCTTTGCCGTTGCTCTGCCTGGTGATTTAAAGCTCTGCCGCCTGCCTGCTGGGCTGCTGGAGGGCCACTCATCACTGTCGCCTTTATACTCTACTCTCTTTTTTCGCCCTTTACTGCTTTCAGGATGAGGCTATTTCTCAAAGTAGTAGAAAGGCCACACAGTGAGGGCTGTACCCCCCAGGTTTGATTTCAGAAAGCTTTTCATGCAAGTTAATCACAGTTTATTCTTTCAAAACAATATATTCAAGTATTACACAGAGTTCACTATTGTTCCGTAATGTCATGTGATGTAATGCTAATGCTGGTGGGTGATCTGCAGAGGCAGTGGCTGGGCGAGTTTGGGGCTATTCGGATGACTGAGGTAATGTTTGCATTTTTAATAAGCAAGCAGATTCTTTCTTTGGCCTTAACCCTTTTGGATAGATATAGCAGAGTATAATTTATGCTCTATACTGGTGCCAAATATCTGTTCCTCTTTTTATCTAAGCAGGAAGAGTGTCTGTTTTTCATAGCAGTCTCTGAATTAGCAATTTATCTTGAAGGGTTAAACATTTACTAGAAAATGAAAAATTAAGAAATTACAAGTAGCAAAAAATGGCCACAACAAGACACAAAAGCAAAATGTAGATCTGATGCAAATGATATTCCCGGGGTTAAAAAAAAAAAAACCTATAAATCTCTTACTTAACATTCAACCACTTATATTTTTTAATGAATTGCATAATTTTATGTCAATCTATAGAAATGAAGTATTCATAAGAGAAATGCAAAGTTGACATTTTATGTATAAAAGTTATATAATCATTCTGTTCACGCCTGAAGATGAATATATGCATACACACGTACACGTGCTTGGGCATGTATGCACATATGACATTCTTTACAACTGACCTATCATTTTTGTTACTGACCTTGGATACAACATCAGATTGTCTTGCTGCTTAAAGAAGGGACTGTCCTTGTTACCAGCAAGGAAGGTCAGACAGATACAGTGTAGATACTTAAGTGAGACGAAGCAAGTTTGTTGGGAGTTACGCATTTGTTTGTTAAGAACATGATTTCTGTGAAGTCGACTTTGACAGTTAAGAGCCTGGGGCTTTTCTTGGTGGAGCAAAATCTCCTGGAACAGCGGTGAAGGCTCTCAAATCACATGGAACATTGAGAATTAGTGCATGAGGTTGAAGCTGGGAGAGAATGAATCAATGGGAAATGGTAGTAAGGAGAAAGTGAGGGAGCTACATTTCAAATGATCAGTTTATTAACATCTTTCTCACCCACTCATCTGTTAGCCAGACAAATAGAATAAAGGTAGAGACTCTTGGCGTTTATCAGACACTTGTCTCTGCCAGCTGTCAGACCTTATCTCTGTTTTGGAAAATGGAAGAGGATAAGAGACTGGATCTTAGAGCTTAGTCTTTTCTGAATGACTTAAAGGTGACCTCTGAGCCCAAGGTTGATCCTAAGAGTCTGTTCTCTCCTGAATACCATATTTGAAAAGTTGATAACTTATTCTTGATTACCATGTGGATTATTTGTGTATGTTAACCTTTTAAACATTGCTGTTAACCAGCAAAGCGTTAGTCTTATGCAAGAGCTGGAAGTACGAGGCGAATGATCGCTTTTAACCAGTTGCGAGAGCAAAGCCATTTTGCAAGAGCAGCCTCACTTTTTTCCTCACTTCTGTGAATGTACACGGGCATCCATTCTTGTTTCTTTCCATCAAATCTCAGAGAAGGTATGTCGATGCCTTTCTCTGAAACTTAATGCTTTTCCATTTCCCTTTTTTCTACACTTCTTGGGACTTTGCTTCTGTACTCTCCTTGTCTTTAGCATTCAGCTTATTGAACCTCTTTCCTCTTATGTTGATGTATAGATCTTTCCATCTTTTTTTTTTTTTTTTTTTTTGAGAGAGAGAGGCGTGCACAGGGGAGGGGCAGAGAGAGAGGGAGAGAGAGAATCCCAAGCAGGTTCCACACTGACAGCACGGATCCCAATGTGGGGCTCCATCTCATGAACCATGAGATCGTGACCTGAGCCAAAAATCGAGTCAGAAGCTTAACTGACTGAGCCACCCAGGCAGCCCTAGATCTTCCTATCTTTTATTTTATTTATTTATTTTTTAAATGTTTTATTTAGTTTTGAGAGAGTGGAGGTTGGGGAGGGACAGAGAGAAAGGGACAGAGGGTCTGAAGTGGGCTCTTCGTTGACAGCAGTGAGCCCAACATGGGGCTCGAACCCACACACCATAAGATCATGACCTGCATTGAAGTTAGACTCTTGACCAACTGAGCTACCCAAGCACCCCTGATGATATTTAATTAGTTAGTTCTACCACTTAAAAAAAAGTGTTAAAATCTCCAGCTGTGATTGTGTTTGTCTATGCCTTTTATTCTGTCTGTATTTTTGATGTCTGTTACTAGGCATGCACATGTCGATGTTTATTATATTGACCCTTTTATTATTATGAAGTTGTCCTTGTATAGAAGGCACTATTTCCTATCTTGAAATCTATTTTGTCTTATGTTAATATAGCCACTCCAGCCTTTTCACACTTATTGTTTGCATAGTACATATATTTTTCCATTCTTTCTTTTTGTTTTTATGTATTTGTGTCTTTAAAGTGCATCTCTTGCCGACAGCATACAGTTGGGTCTTATTTCTGTACCTGTGTTGGCAGTCTGTCTTTAACTGGGTGTAAATTGATGTGGTTGGATTTAGGTCTACCATTTGTTCTTCATTTTCTATTTGTGGTCTCCTTTTGGTTCCTTTACTTTCCTGACTTTTTCAAGATCAACTAAATTTTTGTAGTATTCCATTTTAAGTCCTCTATTAGCTTTTTTAGTTGTATTCTTATGCATTATTTTTTTAGTGGTTGCTCTACGGATTATAATACACAATTTTTTAAAGATTTTATTTTTTATTTTTATTTTTTAAATATTTATTTATTTTTAAGTTTATTTGTTTATTTGAGACTCAGACACAGAGACAGCACACATGGGGAGGGGCAGAGAGAGAGAGCGAGAATCCCAAGCAAGCTCTGTACTGCCAGCCCAGAGCCTGATGTGGGGTTCAAATCCACGAAACCGTGAGATCATGACCTGAGCTGAAACCAAGAGTCAGACGCTTAACCAACTGAGCCACCAAGGTGCGCCTAAAGATTTTATTTTTAGATGATCTCTACACCCAACGTAAGGCTCGAAGTTACAACCCCGAGATCAAGAATCACACTTTCCACCGACTTGGCCGACCAGGCGCCCCCATTGTACACATCTTTAACATCATAGTTCACACAGACTTAATATTGTACACATAAAATGTAAGAACTTTTCAGTGGTATGGTTCCATTTACCCCACTTCTCTGTGCTATAGTTGTCATACTGGTACATCTCCATATACTAGGAATCCCATGTGGTGTTTATATATATTATTTATTTTTTTATATATTATATATATATTTATAAGTTATATATTTATATATAAATTAAATATATGTTTATTATTTACAAAACTTATGTATTACTGTATTATGTTATATAATTATATACATTATAACAGTTTAGATTTTATTTTTTATTACTTATTTTTTATTTTTTAAAATTTACATCCACATTAGCATATAGTGCAACAATGATTTCAGGAGGAGATTTCTCAGTGCCCCTTACCCATTTAGCGCATACCCCCTGCCACAACCCCTCCAGTAACCCTGTTTGTTCTCCATATTTATGAGTCTCTTCTGTTTTGTCCCCCTCCCTGTTTTATATTATTTTTGTTTTCCTTTCTTTATGTTCATCTGTTTTGTCTCTTAAAGCCCTCATGAGTGAAGTCATATGATTTTTGTCTTTCTCTGACTGACTAATTTCACTTAGCACAATACCCTCTAGTTCCATCCACGTAGTTGCAAATGGCGTATATGTATATATATATATATATATATATATATATATATACACGCATATATACGTATACACACACACACACACCACCTCTTCTTTATCCATTCATCCATCGATGGACATTTGGTCTCTTTCCATGCTTTGGCTATTGTTGATCGTGCTGCTATAAACATGGGGGTGCATGTGTCCCTTCGAAACAGCACAGCTGTATCCCGTGGATAAATGCCTAGTAGGGCAATTGCTGGGTCATAGGGTAGTTCTATTTTTAGTTTTTTGAGGAACATCTATACTGTTTTCCAGAGTGGCTGCACCAGCTTGCATCCCCAATAGTTTATATTTATTTTAAATGATTATATATCTTCCAAAGAAATTAAGAGAAGAAAGAACTACATATAGAATACAATGTTATGCCTCCCCACATATTTACCATTTCCAGAATTCTTTTTTTAAATTTTTTTTTTCAACGTTTTTTATTTATTTTTGGGACAGAGAGAGACAGAGCATGAACGGGGGAGGGGCAGAGAGAGAGGGAGACACAGAATCGGAAACAGGCTCCAGGCTCCGAGCCATCAGCCCAGAGCCTGACGCGGGGCTCGAACTCACGGACCGCGAGATCGTGACCTGGCTGAAGTCGGACGCTTAACCGACTGCGCCACCCAGGCGCCCCCCATTTCCAGAATTCTTAATCCCTTTCTGTAGATTCAGGTTTCTATGTGATGTCATTTATTTTTAGTCTGAAGACCTTCTTGTAGCATTTCTTGTAGTGCAGATCAGCTGGAAACAGATTCTTTCTGTTTTTATTTATGTGAAGATGTCAGTTTTTGCCCAGGTTCACTATAAAATTTTTACCCCCTTTTTTGGTAAGTTTTTAAGGAGATATTATGGAATTTTGTGAAATCTCATTTCTCAACACACTTTCCTTCACTGGTTATAATATCCATTACTGTTTCTTGTTTGAATTAATCACACAGAGACGGTTGCCAAATAGTGATTTTTCTACCTTTACCATTCCTTCTACATTTATTAGTTTGTATTCCACTGTTAGGAAGAGCTTTCTCTTCTCTCCATTTATTTATTTAAGTCCATGCAGTCACTATTTTCAATCTCAAAATGCTTCAAATTTAGGAGCACATGGCTAGCTCAGTCAGTGGAGTGTGCAACTCTTGGTCTTAGGGTTGTGGATTTAAGCCCCATGTTGGGTGTAGATATTACTTAAAAAAATCTAATCTTGAAAAAAATGCTCCAAATTGAGACAGTTGGAACCCTGTCAGTCTAGTTTACTTTGTCCTTTTGACATATTCTCATTATTCTTTGAACATGTTTTTATTTTCTGGCATGATAGAATGTTCCAGATTTTTCCTGTTCTTCCCTGGCTCCAGCACTAGAATCAGGCATTTCTCCAGGAGTCTTGATTCTTTTAGTGGAGAGTGGTATTTAGAAGCTACTCTTAGGCCTTCTCAGTGGATTTAGCAAGGAAATAGATATGTGTGTATATACATAATACACACATTTATACTTACATGTATTTTTATATTTATCTGTATATATTGAATATACTGAGTTCATACTGACGTGTTCTAAATGTTCTTTGATCTATAGGTTTATTGTTTTCATCAAATATTTTGACCATTATTTCTTCCAGTGTTTTTCTGCCCCCCCCCCCCCCCCCGCACCTCCTTTTTGGGGACTCCATTTTCTGTGTTATGCTGTCTCACAGGTCACTAATGCAGTTTTGTTTTTTGGGTTTTTTTGGTCTTTCTCCTTTCTGTCCTTAGTTTGGATAATTTTATTGCTTTGTTTTTGTCTTTCTCCTTTCTGTTCTTAGTTTGGATAATTTTATTGCTTTGTTTCCAGATTTAGGGTTTTTTTTTGTTTTTTGTTTTTGTCATGTCTATACTGTTCTTAATCCCATTCAATGTATTTTTAATTTTAGATAATTGTATTTTTCAGCTTTAGATATACCTCCCTTTTAATAAAGTCTTCATGTCTTTGCTTATCATGCCTATGTTTTCCTATACTTTTTGAACATGTAGGGTGCATTTATAATTTATAATTTTAATTCTTGACTGCTAGTCTATCATTTTTGGATCTGTTTTTTATTAAATGAAGTTTCTCAGTATTACAAGTCATATTCTCCTGCTTCTTTGCATTCCTGGAAATTTCTTCATTGTATGCCAAACATTGTATATTTTGTATGTTTCTGGGTGCTAGGGTTTGTTTTATTCCTTTAAAGTATATTAGACTTTGTTCTGGCGTAAAGTTAAGTTACTTATAATCAGTTTGACTCTTTCTGACCTGCCTTTATGTTCTATGAAGGTTTATCCAGAGCAGCCTTTATTCTAGTTTAACTGAGCCTCACTTCTAAGGCACTACCCTTCTGAGTGCTTTACCTGCGGCCCATGTGTTATGAAGTCTCACTACTCATGCAGGTGGGAATGCAAACTGCCCTCACAGTCCCATGAGAATTTCAGACATTGTTTGGCCTATGGCTTTCCTGTAGTTCTTTCTCCAGCCTGGTGGAATTTTACCGCAAATTCATAGCTTAGTGTAAACCAGAGACTCAGGGTGCCCTGTGCAGTTCCGCAGGCTGCTCTCTTACTGAGCCCTCCCCTCCCCCATATTATTTTGTGTACCTTCTGATACCTCTGCCTCTCCAAACTCCACGTTCTCTTTCTTCAACTCACTGAGGCCACTGGGCTCTTGATGGATGTCTCCCCCCACCCCCCCGCCTGGAAAATGTTTTTCAGTAATAAACTGGGGAAATGATAGGACTTGCTTGTTTTCCTTCTCTCAAGGATCAAAGCCTGTTAGAGA
The DNA here is from genome assembly GCF_023721935.1 of Panthera uncia. Taxonomy (NCBI): domain Eukaryota; kingdom Metazoa; phylum Chordata; class Mammalia; order Carnivora; family Felidae; genus Panthera; species Panthera uncia. Next base: position 44,801,734 of record NC_064809.1, read on the forward strand.
GTATCTGAAAAGAGTGTGTCATATATTTGGTCCGGTTCCTAGTTGTTTATGACTGGAAGGCATAATAGCAATTAATCTTTCATGGGCAGAAGCAGAAATCCTCAAAAAAATGCTTTTTAATCTTTATTTTTCTGTCCATTACCACTTCTTTCATTTTAAACGCCTCATGCCAACAGCCTTCGATTACTACCTTGGTTTATTTCTGCAGTATACAATTGACTCTTGAACAATGCGGGTGTCAGGGGCCTGGACCTCCCTGCAGTTGAAAATCTGTGTATTACTTTTGACTCCCTCACCCCAAACTTAACTGCTAGTAGCATACTGTTTACCAGAAGCCCTACTGGTAACATAAACTGTCGATTAACACATATCTTGTATGTTATATATATTATATACTGTATCCTTACAAAAAAGTCAGCTGGAGAAAAGAAAATTTACGAAGAAGGTCATAAGGAAGAAGAAATACATTTACAGTACTGTATTGTATTTATTGAAAAAAATCCAAGTGTTAGTAGACCTGCGCAGTTCAGACCTGTGTTGTTCAAGGGCCAATTGTAATGGTAAACATTGGTGCTCCTGGTGGTGTTCCAGCTAGTGGAGATACAAAAAATATAAGACACAGCTGCTGTCCCTTAGGAGCTTACGGTTTTGTGAGTGATTAAGATAGGTAAGGAACTTACAGTAACGTAGCATGGGTCATATTGGCCATAAGGCCAAAAGATCAGTCATGTGTAGAGAAGAGAATCATTAATTTGGCCTGGGAATTTGGAGGCAGGCTTCACAAGGGAAGTAACAGTCGAGTAGGGCTTTGAGGGATAGAAGGTAGCCACATGGGGAGGATGGGGTCAGGGAGTGGATTCATGGTTTAAGGGATCATCCATATAATCAAAAAGTTATAATTAAAAGATGCCAAAATACTTCTTGACCAAAATTATATCTGGGATGTGCTGCTTTGATTTTCTTGTATTACTCTAGATACCCATATGTATGCAGGTTAAAATCTGATTTTAATTTTAAGCCATATTAGACATTAACTTACTGGAATAATTAACTGTATACTATTATTCATTCTTTTGTGTTTCTTTAAGCTTTTAATTTGTGTTATATTATTAATTAAAAAAAATATGCATTCTGAGGGTTAATGGGGGTGGGAGGGAGGGGAGGGTGGGGGATGGGTATTGAGGAGGGCACCTTTTGGGATGAGCACTGGGTGTTGTATGGAAACCAATTTGACAATAAATTTCATATATTGGAAAAAAAAATATGCATGGTTTACTTTAGTACCCAAGGATATATCTTTCTAAGCAATATCATTTCCTGGCTAAGCTAGCCAATTACTCCTGGAATATGACAATAAAGATAGATGTATTTTTTTAAATATATTTCTTTTTAAGGTTCTGTTTTGTTAGTAGTTTTTGCTACATAACATCTTAGAAACATTCCAAGGCTGAATAGTATAAAATTCTGTTAGTCATCTTCAATTTTTCTACTTTTCCAAAAATCACATAAAAAATTCTATTTTTAAAACATTAGCATTTGAGACTGAAATGTTTATTTAGGAAAGCCAATGTTCTAAAGGCGTTCCAAGAATTAAAAAAGAAATTCCTTTTCCCCCACCCCCCAAATTTTAACTGATTATTAGATTAATAATAATTTTATAGTATTTGGAATTGTTAATAGATAAGGCTTTTTCATCCTGGGCAAAAGTGAAAGTCATGTACTTTTTTTAGAATTGTGATCTTTCATATATTATTCACTTAACTAAATTCATTGAGCTGTTGCTGTTTGTCAGATATTTTAGGCTAGAGATACAAAAAAAACCATTATTCCTTCCTATGAACAGCTCACAGTCTTGTGAGGGAAACTATATTCTTAACAGGTCATTGTGATTCAGCATGATAAGTGCTTATAAATGTAATGCATTAGAGAACCTACAGGATGGAACAACTTATTCTGAGAGGCAGGAATGGTTGACTAGAATCAGAACAATTGAGAAGAATTTATATGTGTGCTCTTGGTATTAATTACTTCCAAAGTTTTATTATGCCTAAAAAGCCATGTGGAAAAACTTACTTTGTTTTATTTTTTACGTTTAGATGGAACATGCGAGCAGGGGAGAGGGGGAGAGAATCTTAAGCAGGCTGCACACTCAGTGCAGAGTCCAACAGGGGCTCAATCCCACCATCCTGGGATCATGACCTGAACCAAAATCAAAAGTCAGTTTCTCAACCAACTGAGCCACCCAGGTGCCTTGAAACTTTTTTAAAAAAAATACTGACTTTAGGGCCCCAGACTCAGAATCTGATTTATTAGTAAGTTCAGTTGTAAGACATCTGTATGTTAAACTAGCATTCCAAGGGATTCACTTTGGAAAACACTGAGCTAGATGTTTTTGAACTTAAGTACTACTTGAGATCACAGAAGTGTTAGATCATTCAAATAAATGATTTTAGATATCTTTTAAAGAGATACAGTTGTCAAAAGAGTATTTTAGAGTATGTCATTAGGTTTTTGCTATTTTTGGATGAACTCCATTGTTGAAACTGATTCACATTTAATGCCTGTACATTAAATTTTGGACTCATTGAGAGTTCATTACTTGCTGAAGAATTTGTTAAAAGTCCCTGGGTTTTGGTAATGTTTAAATATTTCTTCTCATCAAAATTTGGTTTCACAGAAAGCCAGTGAAATGCAAAGTGATATTTTAAAAATGACTTTAGATAATTATTTTCCTCATATGAGCTAATGAAAATTATTAACAAAATATTCTAAACACATTTCTAAACGGGTTTATCCACATGTGAAAGTGTTGGTAAACAAATACACAAACAAAAATGGGGTTTTGAGTTGCAAGATTTTTGGAGCAGACATACGACAATTGGGAGTTGTTTTGTTCTTCATTCAGTCTTTTTAACCAAGGACTTTTTTCTAACAGTTAAACTATTCATACTTTTATTTCAGTAAATCTTACATCAAGATTAATGTTTACCAGTCTCAAGGGAAGGAAAAAAATGATACATCCCACTGAGAGGAATAAATATAGGCCAAAGAAACATTAAAACATTCTTTAATGCTAATAAATATCCTAAGTCATTCTCCTATTTTGCTCCTTTTTTTATAAGATGGCCTCCCTTTAATGTAGTCGAATTTATCGCAGTGCTGTTTTTAACACCACCTTCGCCACTAGATGTCGCTAGACTATAATGATTAGTAAGTCGGTTCACACAGCTACAACCTGTGGCAGTATTTGCAAAGGCCTTTGGTTAATTAAGTTTACTCTGTAGCATCTGGATTTCTCATAAAACGAGGTCACAGCTTGCTTCAAGCACAAGCTAGTTGGAAAATATGTCAAATTCTGTAACACATGAGTAATCTATAATTAGTTATTTCAGTGTTTATCAGGACAACAAAGAAAAAAATTGCTACCGGAAACTTTTAGTGACCTTAATATTTTAGAGTGAAAACTCTATTTTTAGTCTATCACTGTATTCAAAGAAATATTTATTACACCAAATATTTCTCAAGAGTTGGGGTTGTGTTTTAATCATCCCTAATTTCTCAGGGCCTAGCACACAAAGCTTGGCACTTGATAGGTATTCAGTAAATGTTATTAAGCATTAAGGTAGTGTGTGTGTGTGTGTGTGTGTGTGTGTGTGTGTGTGTGTATGTCATAGGGGAAAGAATCCTTGAGTTCTCTTCTCAAAAAGTCTCACTTAGGAGACAAGAATCTGTATAAACATACCTATAGTCCAGGATCGTGTGTACGTACCAAATGAGTACTACAGGCATTAAATTCTGGGATGCCAGAAGATCAGTAGCTCTTGAGCATTGATAAGAGGTGTACTCATGAAAGCATATTTAGAGATGAAAAGGAAAGGCCAGTACAAGAGAAGAAAGTAATGAGCCAAGGTTTAAGGGTAGGAAAATGTGGGCAGTAAAGATTCAGAAAGGTCCTAAGTTTAAGGCTCTGAATTTAAGGCTTACACTTGGACTTAATACTTTTTAGGGGGCAGGGGACTGTTAAGGATATTGGGGTGGGTGAATAATAATATGTTTTATAATGCATTGTAATTTACAAAACACTAGCACCTAAAGAAGGGTGAATGGAAGATGATTACTCTTCGATTTTAGAATGCTTCGGCTCTAAAGTTTGTTAAAAGCACTTCTATTTGAAAGAGATAATACAGGGGCTCCTGGGTGGCTCAGTCGGTTGGGCATCGATTCTTCGTTTCAGCTCAGGTCTTGATCTCAGGGTCATGAGTTCAAACCCCACATTGGGCTTTGGGCTAGGCATGAAGCCTACTTAAAAAAATCAGGGGCACCTGGGTGGCTCAGTTGGTTGAGTGTCTGACTGAGGTTCAGGTCACGATCTCACAGTTCATAGGTTCGAGCCCTGCGTAGGGCTCTGTGCTGACAGCTCAGAGCCTGGAGCCTGCTTCAGATTCTGTGTTTCCCTCTCTCTTTGCCCCTCCCTTGCTTATGCTCTGTTTATCTGTCCTGTCTGTCTGTCCCTCTCTCTCAAAAATAAATAAACATTAAAAATTAATCAATGAGATAATATAGATAGGGGGCTTAGTGCCTGGCCCTTAGTAAACCTTCAATCAATGATTCTTGATAACAGATTATTAAATCAGTAAAAAATATTATGGACATTCTGCAAAATAACTTTCACAAGAGTCAAAATCATGAAAGGTAAGGAACGACTGAAGAATTGTCATAGATTGGAGGAAATTAAAGAGATGTGCAATGTCTATTCTAGGACCCCAAATTGGATCCTAGAATAAAAAAGGACATTAATGGGAAAAAATGGTACCTTATGATAAGGTGTATAGTTTAGTTGATTGTATTGTACCAATGTTAATTCCCTGTTTTTGATAATTATACTATGGTTAGGTACTGTGTTAATATTAGAGGAAGCTGGTGAAGGGCATATAGGAATCTTTTATTTTATGCAACTTTTCTTAAATTATTTTAAAAATAAAAAGTTCGAGGATGTCTGACTGGCTCAGTCAGTAGAGCATGCGACTCTTGACGTTGGGGTTGTAAGTTCAAGACCCACATTGGGTGTAGAGATTACCTAGAAATAAAATCTTTTAAAAAATATGTAAAAGTTTAAAAATATAATATCATCTTAGAAAATATTGCAATTCCATATTTGGATAAGTTTTCTTTTCTTTTCTTTTTTTTTTTAACGTTTATTTATTTTTGAGACAGAGAGAGACAGAGCATGAACAGGGGAGGGTCAGAGAGAGGGAGACACAGAACCCCGACGCGGGGCTCAAACTCACGGACCGCGAGATCATGACCTGAGCCGAAGTCGGCGGCTTAACCGACTGAGCCACCCAGGCGCCCCTGGGATAAGTTTTCTACAAAGAGGTCAGATGTTGGAAGAAAGGTTTTATATATGATAATAATTTTTAGGATAGACATCTGCCAGGACAGCTTATGGCAACAATGTGTTCCCTTGAAGACAGGGAAGTAGAACTTCTGAGCACCCTGGACTTTAGCACCTCTCTATATATTTTAGCTAATAGATACATTTCCCCAGTGTCCTGTTTTGTTTTTGTTTTTGTTTTTGTTTTTGTTTTTGTTTTGAGGGAAAAAAAAAAGTATAGTTGACACACAATTACATTTAAAAAAGAAATTTATTTAAGTAGTCTCCACCCCCAGCACTGGGCTTGAATTTACAACCCTGAGATCAAGAGTTGCATGCTTCGGGGCGCCTGGGTGGCTCAGTCGGTTGAGCGTCTGGCTTCAGCTCAGGTCACGATCTCGCGATCCGTGAGTTCGAGCCCCGCGTCAGGCTCTGGGCTGATGGCTCAGAGCCTAGAGCCAGCTTCCGATTCTGTGTCTCCCTCTCTCTCTGCCCCTCCCCCGTTCATGCTCTGTCTCTCTCTGTCCCAAAAATAAATAAACGTTAAAAAAAAATTAAAAAAAAAAAAGTTGCATGCTTCTCTGCCTGAGCCACCCAGGCACCCCACATGTTTTTTTTAATTTTAGGGTTTTTTTAATTGAAGTATAGTTGATGTACAATGTGACATTTCAATGTTCTGGCCTTTAAGTCCACTTGAACTTTGGCTCTTCAAACTGTTATTTAATACCCCCATTCCCCTTTTCAATATGTTCAGAGTAATCTAATGAGGTTTCCCTGGGCTTTACCACCAATACCCTATATTTTAATAAAAAATACTTTCTTATAGAATCTGCCTATGGGCCTTCCTTATGTTTCATCATCTTTATGTAGATTACTCTGTGGGCCCAGAAGAACAACAAAGGAACATCTGGTGTTTGTAGAGGCATTGGGTATAATTAGGTTCTAAAATCAGTGCATAAATGTTATATGGTTAACCTTTGAATAACACAGGTCTGAACCATGTGGGTCCACTTACAAGTAGATTTTGTTTTTCAATAAATACAGTATAGTACTGTAAATGTATTTTCTCTTCCTTATGATTTTCCTAATATTTTCTATTCTCTGCTTTACTTTCTTGTAAAAAAATACAGGATATGATATGTAACATACAAAATATGTGGTGTTTACTTATGTTATTGGTAAGGCTTCTGGTCAACAGTAGGCTACTAGTAGTTAAGTTTTGGGGGAGTCAAAAGTTATGTGTGGAGTTTTTACTGCAGGGGATGGGTGGGGGGTTGACATCTCTAACTCCAGATTTGTTCAAGGCTCAATGGTGTGTATGTGTGTGTGTGTGTGTGTGTGTGTGTGTGTGTATATATATATATATATATGATCTTGGAAATTTTTTTAATCCCCAATAAAGCACACTTTTAAAAAACGTATATACTCCTGTACTATAAATGTTTAGATTAAGAGAAAAGTCTACATGCACACATCTGGATATTCAGACCTTTTGACCTATCACAAATTGAGATTAGTTTGTAGTTTTCTTTCGTTTTTCTTGAGATGCCTTTAGTATGAGGGTATACTGGATTCATAAAATCAGTTGGGAAGTGGGGCACCTGGGTGGCTCAGTCAGTTGAGTGTCCGACTTTAGCTCAGGTCATGATCTCCCAGTTCTGAGTTTGAGCCCCACATCGGGCTTGCTGCTGTCAGCACACAGTCCACTTCCCATCCTCTGTCCACCTCTCTCTACCCCTCCCCTGCTTGTGCTGTCCCAAAAATAAATAAGTATGTTTTTAAAAATCAGTGGGGAAGTATTTCTTCTGCTTTTCTGTAAGACTGAAGGATTGTTATTAATTTTTATTTAAATATTTGATATAATTCATAGTGAAGCCAGTGGGACTGAGATTTTCTTTACTTGGTATAGGCCTTGTCTATTCAGATTTTCTATTTCTTCTTGAGTCAGTTTTGGTAATTTTTGTCTTTCTATGAATTTGTTTATTTAAGTTACCTAATTGTTGGCATGATGTTTTTCATAATATTCCCTTTTAATCCTCTACACTTCTGTGAGGTCAATAGTGATGTCCCTTTTCCATTCCTGATTTTGATCATTGGAGGCTTTTTCTCCTTTTTTCTTGGTCAATATGGCTACAGATTTGTTAGTTTTGTTGATCTGTTTGGTGAACCAACTTGTGGTGTCATTGATTTTCTCTTCTGTTTTTCTGTTTTCTATTTCATTGCTTTCTGCTCTAGTCCTTATTATTTTCTTCTGCTTATAAATATAATTTACACTTCTATTCCTAGTTTCTTGAGGTATAAGGTTTTTTTTTTCTGAAATAGGCATTTGAAAGCAATAAATTTTCTTCTAAGCATAGCTTTAGCTGTATCTCATAAATTTTGATATGTCTTTATTTTTATTCACTTCAAAACACTTTTTGGTTTCCATTTTGATTTCTTCTTTGACCAACCAGTTGATTAAGAAGTATGTTGTTTAAGTTCAGAATGTTTTGGGATTTCCCAGATTTCTTTCTGTTGTTGATTTATAATTTAATTCTATTGTGGTCAGAGAATATACATTGTATGACTTAAATCCTATTTATTGAGACTTGATTTATGGCTTGGTATATGGTCTGTCTGGAAAATGTTTCATGTGTACTTCTTGAAAAATTGATAGACTTTATTTTCTAGAGAAGTTTTAGGTTTACGGAAAAGTTGAATAAAGTACAAGAGTTCCCATATACTCCTTTACCAACTCCCCATCCAGTTTTCCCTATTACTAATGTTAACTTAATAATGTGATGCATTTATTACAATCAGGTTAAATTTGATACATTATTATTAACTAAGGTCCATAGTTTACATTGAAGTTTACTCTTTGTGTTGTACATTCTGTGAGTTTTGACAAATGTTTAATGATATGTATCTACCATTCATTTGTTATCATTCAGAATATCATACCATTCAATGTATCATACATTGCCTTAAAAATCCTCTGTGCTTTACCTATTCATTCCTCTCTCTCTACTCCCTGAACCTTTGGCAACCACGGATATTTTTACCATGTTCATACTTTCTTTTCAAAATGTCATATATTTGGAATCCTATAGTATTTAGCCTTTTTAGATTGGCTTCTATCATTTAGAATATATATTTAAGGTTTCTCTATATCTTTTTGTGACTTGATAGCTTATTTCTTTTTACTGATGAATAATATTCCATTGTCTGGATGTACCATAGTTTTTTTTAATCCACTCACCTATTGAAAGACATCTTGGTTGCTTCCAAGTTCTGGCAGTTAAAGCTGCTTTAAACATTTCTGTGCAGGTTTTTGTGCAGACATTACATTTTTAAGTCATTTGGGTAAGTACCGGGTAATTTAAGGGTAGATACCAAATTACTGATCATATGGCAAGAGTATGTTTATTTTTGTAGGAAATTTCCATACTGTCTTCCAAAGAGGTGATACCATTTTGCATTCCCACTAGCAATGAATGACAGTTCCCGTTGCTCCACATTCTTGTCAATGTTTGGTGATGTTGTTTTAGATGTTACCAAATTGTTGATCATACAGCAAGAGTATGTTTATTCTTGTAAGAAATTTCCAAGCTGTCTTCCAAGGAGGCTATATGATTTTTAGATTCCCGCCAGTAATGAATGAGAGTTCCCATTGCTCCACATCCTTGTCAACATTTGGTAATGTCATTATTTTGATTGTTAGCCACTCTAATAAGTTTGTAATGATATCTTATTGTTTCAATTTGCAATTTCTTAATTACATATGATGTTAAGCATTTTTTCATGTAGTCATTTGCTATCTGTATATCATCTTTGCTGAGATGTCTGTTCAGATCTTTCTTTTGCCCATTTTTTAATTGGGATTTTTTTTATGGTTAAGTTTTAAGAATTCTTTGTATATTTTGGATACTAGTCCTTTATCAGTTATGTGTTTTGCAAGTATTTTGTGGCTTGTTTTTTCATTTTCTTAGTGTCTTTCACAGAACAGAAATTTAAATTTTAATGAAATCTAATTTATTTAATGAAATCCCAATTTTTTTTCTTTTTTTTTTTTTTGGATTGTGTTTTTGATGATACCAAAAAGTCATCACCAAACCCAGGATCACCTAGGGACATTTCTCTTGTTACTGTCTAGGAGTTGTACGGTTTTGTGTTTTACATTTAGGTATTTGATCCATTTTGAGTTAATTTTTGTTTATTTTTATTTTTAACTTTATTTTTTTAAAGTAAGCTCTATGTCCAATGTGGGGCTTGAACTCATGACCCCAAGATCAAGAGTCACAAGCTCTACCAACTGAGCCAGCTAGGCACCCTATTTTGAATTAATTTAAAAATATATTTTTAATGTTTATTTATTTTTGAGAGCGATAGCATGAGCAGGGGAGGGGCACAGAGAGATGGAGACACAGAATCTGAAGCAGGCTCCAGGCTCTGAGCTGTGAGCACAGAGCGCGATGCCAGGCTCGAACTCACAAGCCATGAGATCATGACCTGAACCAAAGTCAGGTGCTCAGCCAACTGAGCCACCCAGGTGCCCCTTGAATTAATTTTTGTGAAAGGTGCAAACCATGCACACTTCTAAAAATTGTGTGCTCTGCAGTCTTTGGCTGGAATGTTTGGTATATGTCAGTTATGTCACCTTTGTTGATAGTGTTCAAGTCGTATATATGTATATATATATATATATGTATATATATATATATATATATGTACTTACTGATTTTCTGTTTTTACCAATTATTGAGAGTGAGGTACTGAATTAGTCACCTGTTATTGTTGAATTGTCTATTACTCCTTTCAAATTTGTCAGTTTTTTCTTCATTTGTTTTGAGGCTATATTGTTAGGTGTGTATACGTTGAAATTATTATATCTTACTAATGTAAGATATACATCATTATCATTAATCCTTTGTCTCATATTACTTTTCATTTCAAAGTGTATTTTATCTGATTTTAATATAGTTCTCTGTATAGTATGTTAACATATCATTATTAATATAGTTATAATTCCTAATGTAGTTATGTTAATATATGTTATATATACATATATAACATATTATATTAATAATATATATTAATATACAACATATAATAATGTATATGTTATATATGTATATATAATATATAAATAAAATAAATGTATATATTATATATAAATAATAATTATATATACATATATAATAATATTTTAATGTAGTTCTCCGTATAGTATACATCTTTTTTCATCCTTTCACTTTCAATCCATTTGTGTCTTTGAATCTAAGATCTGTCTCTTATAGAAAGCATGTAATTGAATCTTGCTGTTTTATCCAGTGTGACACTGTCTGTGTTTTATCCACTGTGACACTGAATTTGCCATTTTGCTATTTCTTTACAAACATTCTATTCTTGTCTATTTTGTTCCTTTATTTCCTCCTTAACTGCCACCTTTTGTATTAAGTAAATGCTTTTAATGCACAGTTTTAATTCTTCTGATTTTTTTCTAACTATATGTTTTTTGGAGTTGTTTTCTTGGTGGTTGCTCTAGGAATTATAATATGCATTTTAATTTATCAGAATCTACTTCAGTTAATAATTCTGGTAAAATATATAAGCTTTGCACCATTCTTTCTCCTTCCTTTGTGCTATTACTGTATATTATAGTTATTATAGTATTAAGTATCAATGATAAATACATTAAAATATATTTGTATATATTATAAACCCCAAAATACAGTGTCATGGTTATTACTTTAAAAATGATTACATCTTTTGGGGCACCTGGGTGGCTCAGTTAGTTGAGCATCTGACTTCAGCTCAGGTCCTGATCTCATGGTTCATGAGTTTGAGCCCATATTGGACTCTGTGCTGACAGCTTGGATCCTGGAGCCGGCTTCAGATTCTGTGTCTCCTTCTTGGTCTCTGCCCCTGCCCCACTCACTCTCTGTCTCTCAAAAATAAATAAATGTTAAAAAAAATGATTACATCTTTCAAGGAAGTTAAGAGAAGAAATGAGGATTTATACATATTTATAGAATCTTTTATATTAACCACATATTTGCTATTTTTAGTGTTCCTCATTTCTTCTTTTGGCTTCTAGTTACCATCTAGTGTCACTTTCTTTCAGCCTGAAGAGACTTCCTTGAGTATTTCTTGCATTATCCATTAGCAATAAATTTTCTCAGTTTTTGATTATCTGAGAATGTCTTACTTTATCTTCAGTTTTGAAGGATAAATCTGCTAGATATGGAACTTTCAGTTGACGAAAGTTTTTCCCAGTACTTCGTGTATGTCATTCAACTCTCTTCTAGCCTCCATTGTTCCAGATAAGTTGCTTTTCTCTTGCTGTTTTTGAGGTTTTCTCTTAAACACTGGCTTACAACAGCTTGTTTTATATTTAGGTGTTGATCTTTTTGTTTTTTTCCTAATTGCACTTCATTGAGCTTTCTTGAATGTGTATTAAAATTTTTCATCAAACCTGATAAGCTTCTCTCTTCTCTTTTTCTGGCTTTCCAATGTGTATATGTTGGTATATGTTCGTATACTGTGCTATCGCACACATCTCTGAAACTCTTCTTTTTTTCCTATCTTCTTTCTCTATTACTGACATTGGATAATTTATATTTTCAGGCTCCCTGATTCTTTCTCCTACCATCTCAAGACTGCTGTAGAAGTGCTCCAGTGAATTTTTCATTTTAGTTATACTTTTCAACTCCAGGACTTCACTCTCTTTATGGAAAATCTCTATGTGTAGATTCATTGTTTCCATATTTTTTTCTTTCATTATGATTTTTCTTTAGTTCTGTGAGCTTATATATAATAAATGCTTTGAAATTTTTGTCTGATTTACCTAGTACCCCTGGGGTACTCAGAAACCATTTCTGTTGGCTGCTTCTTTTCTTGACTATGAGTCACAGATCCCTGTTTCTTTGTATATTTGTAATTTTTTTTGAAGTTTTTTAACTTTATTTTGAAAAAGAGAGAGAGAAAGAGAGAGGGGGAGACAGTGTGAGTAGGAGAGGGGCAGGGAGAGAGGGGGAGAGAGAGAATCCCAAGCAGGCTCTTTGCTACCAGTGCAGAGCCCAGTGCAGGGCTTAAACACACAAAACTGTGAGATCATGACCTGAGCCCAAACCAAGAGTCGGATGCTTAATTGACTGAGCCACCCAGACGCCCTTATTTTGTAATTTTTTGTTGAGACCTCGACATTTTAGATAACATAATATACCAGGTCTGGATTCTTATCTCTCCAAGATTTTTCATACTTTTTTCTTAAATGAGAAATATTTGACAATTAAAAATCATATATATTTAAGACATACAATTTGGTAATTTGATACACATGTTCATTGTGAAATAATCACCAAAATCAAGCTAATTAACATATCCGATGGTTCCTTTTTTGTTTGTTCATTGTTTTTTCGTTAATAGTATAAACATATAAATTAGTAACGTGTTTACTACATATAAATTAGTAACTACATATAAATTAGTAACATGTTTACTACACCTATGAAATCTTTCTTCCCTATGATTTGTGGCCTTTGATGTTTATTTTTTAAATTTTTAATTTTTAAGTCTGCTTCCCCAGGCTTTGCCTCTATGTTTGCCTGGCTTATTAGTCAGCCAGTGATTAAACAGGAATTATACTCAACCACCTAATCCAGTAAGGTTTGTGTCATCTGTCAGTGGGTTTGTGTGTGAGTATGTAGTACTTCAAACTTCAGGCTGTTTTCAAGTCTCCCCCTTCTTTTATATTTTGCTGGGCTCTTTTACCTATGCTCTTGGCATCCACATAGCCTCAGTGGCAGCCAGGAGTGTGTGACTGGTTGAATCCCCTTGGGTCTTTGCTATAAATGCACGCAGCCTCAGCCAGGAATATACTTGTGCCAACCATGACCACAGTCTTGTGCTAGGAGAGCTTTTGGCCCTTCTCACTTGCCTATCTCTGAGATAGTCTGTTCCGCTGACACCCACTGCTGGACATGAGTGTTACCCACTGCTCCAAATCAAGTAAGCCTCTTTCTACTACAACAGAAAAGCTGCTTATTCTCATAACCTGCCCCATCCTGGCACAACATCTGCTTCAACTGAGGCAAGACAGATGGGAGAAGCTCCAGGTCCAAATGCCACAGATTCCCACTATTCTTTTTTTTTTTTTTTTTTTTTTTTAATATTTTTGTAATGTTTATTTATTTTTGAGAGAGAGAGAGAGTGAGCCCGACACGGGGCTCAAACCCCCGAACTGTGAGATCATGACCGGAGCTGAAGTCAGATATTTAACCGACTGAGCCACCCAGGCACCCTAATTCCCACTATTGTTATCCAAGTTAATCTGTTTTTTAGGCATAAATGCGTCTCAGATTATTGTATGCCTTTGGTTAAGTTCTCAAACCTCAAAATGGTTTCTATGAATTTTGTCTAACTTTATAGTTGCTTTTTTTTGAGAGAGAGAGAGAAGAAGAGGGGGACAGGGGAAGAGGGGGGGGGAGAGAGAGAGAGAGAGAGAGAGAGAGAGAGAGAGAGAGAGAGAGAGAGAATATCTTAAGCAGGCTGCATGCTCAGCACAGAGCCCAGCATGGGGCTCTATCCCACAATCTTGGGATCATGACCTGAGCCAAAATCAAGAGTTGGATGCCTAACTGACTGAGCACCCCCCAAACGCCCCTATGGTTGCTTTTTGTGGAGAAGATTTGTTGATAGCCTCACTTGGCTATAGCAAGAAGCATACCTCACCCATTCATTTGGTTTTAGTCTAGCTATATGTTTATATTTAAAGTGGGTTTCTTATAATCACCATATAATTGAGTCTTGCTTTTTTTTCATGTTGAAAATCTCTATCTTTTAAACGATACCTTTAGTCTTATGTTCAATGTAATTTCGATGCAGGTGGATTAAACTCTTGCATCTTGCTGTTTTTTGTTTGTTCCATCAGTTCATTATTCCTTTCCCCTCTTTTTGTGTCTTCTTTAGCATTGATTGTATCTCTTTATGAGCTCATTTTTGTCTCCACTATTGGCTTATTATTTAAATCTGAAAAAAAATTTTCTGTGGTTGCCCTAGCATTTCTAATACACATCTTTAATCACCATTTCACATTTAGTATAGTTTTTATTACAGGAAGGTTTTTGTACTCCAATTTCCTTGTCATATTTTATGCTATTGTTTTTATACATTTTTTCTTTTACATATGCTATAAACCCACAATACAATGCTATTTTTGCTTTAGAACAGGGGTGGCAAACTTTTTCTGTAAAGGGCCTGTTAGCAAGTATTTTAGGTGTTGTAGGCCATCTGGTCTTTGTCTCAACTACTCAACTCTGTCGTTGTAGTATGAAAGCAGCCATAGACAATACATAAAAGAATGGGTGTTACTGTGTTCCAAAGTAACTTTACTTACAAAAACAGGAAGTGGGTGAGATTTGGCCTTAGAGCTATACTTTGTTGACCCCCGCTTTAGACAATTATTTGAAACTATTAAAAATAATTAGAAGGGTATTTTATATTTACCTTTATTTCATCCATTTCATGAAATTTTCATTTCTTTATAGAGATCCAAGTTTGTATATGATATCATATTCCTTCTGCCTGAAGAACTTCCTTTAACATTTCTTATAGTATGTATCTGTTGGTAGTGAATTCTTTTAGGTTTTTGTTGGTCTGAAAAAAGTATTTCTCTTTAATTTTAAGAGATAATCTTATTGTTCATGTATGTATTTCTCTTCTCTGGCTGCTTTCAAGATGCTCTTATTTTTCTTTTTTCTTTTTTTAAAATTAAGATGGAATTTCAATATAGTAAAGTTTACCCATTTTATTTATTTTTTATTTTTTATTTTTTTACATTTATTTATTTTTGAGAGACAGGGAGACAGAGCATGAGTGGGGGAGGGGCAGAGAGAGAAGGAGACACAGAATCTGAAGCAGGTTCCAGGCTCTGAGCTGTCAGCACAGAGCCCGATGTGGGGCTCGAACTCACGGACCGTGAGATCATGACCTGAGCCGAAGTCGGACGCTCAACCGACTGAGCCACCCAGGTGCCCCACCCATTTTCATGTACAGTTCTGTGAGAGTTAATATATTTCTACAGTGGTATAACAACCCTAACAGTCAAGGTATAATATAGTTCCATTGTTCCCAGAAACTCTTCCTATGTCCCTTTGTATACAAGTCAGTTCCCCTCCTCACCTCAACCTCTGTCATTGATCTGTTTTCTGTCCGAATAGTTTTTGTCTTTTCCAGAATGTCATTTAAATGAAAGTGTCAGGTATGTAGCCTTTTGAGTCTGGCTTCTTTCACTTAGCATAATGCATTTGAGATCCCATCATGTGGCTGTGTCAGTAGTTTGTTCCTTCTTATGGCCAATCAGTATTCTGTCTTATGCATCTATCATAGTTTGTCTATAAAGCCACGACAGCAACACGTTTGTGGCTGTAACAAGGTATGGCAGGATTGTTTTCCAAAAGGTTTAATAAACAAATCTGTAGTAAAACCAGCAGTATCTGAACATATCAGTTTTATAATATCCAACTCAACGCTGGGCATTATTTAAATATATTTTCTTCAAAATGGAAGCATCTTCTCTTCTGACTGTAAGTAATATATGCTCTTTTAAAAGTTGTGGAACAGTCTCTACACAAAGAGTTACAGTTCCTTATATGACAAGATCTGGTGTCAGCCAGCCATCTGATCTAAAACTTAAATGTACGCCATTTTGCCCTTTTAGAGTGTAGCCCCTAGCACTAAACAGAATATTCTAGGTGTGAGCTGGATCTTCAGCCTTGCTCCACCTGCTGTATTTCTTTGAATGCGGCTCAAGTTTGCAGCCACTTTTTTTGGTAGTTGAGTCCTGTCAAATCATCTAGAACCCTAGTCTTTTTCACATGTGCTAATGTTAAGCCATAACTCTCTCATTCTGTATTTCTCCAGACCTCCAGTGGAAGACTTTACAATCATCCGTAGTTCAGTGTCAGATGTGGCCTGTGTGTCTAGCTTGTTGAGGCTATTTTTTGGACCCTCATGGTTAACCTACAATGAATGAGTTGTTGAAAAATGTTTAACAGATCAGAGAGCCAAAGGAGAACTCATGCCTCATCATAATCAACTCTTGCCATGTGTTAAGAATATTTTTTAAATTTTCTAATATTTATTTAGTATTTTGGAGGATAAAGAGATTACCATCTTATATGTAATTGCTGAGAGGTAGTGTTTAATATTATAAGATTTATTGAGACTCCTTTAGGTATGTTTTAATCAGCACCACGTTTTACTGTGTGTGTGTGTGTGTGTGTGTGTGTGTGTGTGTGTGTATCATTAATGCAGTATCTATTATGGTATCCTATGTATTACCACTATGTATATTTATTATTACTACCATATTTATTTAAAATGTTAAGGTGTTTTTTTTTTTTGACACTTTAAACCGCATTGTAGACTACAGTTCCCAAACATATGTGGCAGCAACCAGAGAGATTAAAAACCACACCATTGAAGAGAGTAAAAATTCTATTTTAAGACCTATCCCAAAGCTAAATAGGATAGCAGTGTCATGGCTGCTGCTAATTTAGATTGCATGAAATTACCAAAGAGGAACTGCTAGCCAGGGATAGTTACCATCTAAAAGCAAAAGAAATAAAGAAGTCTGTAAATAAAGAAGATAAAGTAAGTTTCATCATGGCAGCCATTGTTTACTTCAAGCAGTAGTAGATTAGCCTATTAGTAAAACCACTGTATCAGGCAATGTTCCATAGTAATACAGTGAGGAAAAACAGGACAAAGCATGAAAAATTAGGAAAGGAAACCAGATTCATAAGGGGTCACATATAAGAAAAGGCAAGAGTCATTTGGAAGTCTGGTGGAGTAGCAGAGAAAGACTAATATTAACATTGTATCCAGATAGGCTTTATCATTCTGCTGTTCTTTCTATTTCCTGCCAATATACTGGAAGATATTGAAACAGAATTATCAAGGTAGTCCCACACATTAAAAGTGTTAGGTGGAAAAAAAAATAGTGTTAGATGGAAGTGAAAAAAATGTTCCCAGATTTGAGCATAACTCCCTTTGGTGAAACAACTAAGCCATTCTTTTAGCAAGTGGAAGCCAATCCTCCTCCAGCTTGCAGTAAATTCTGGCAAGAAGCTACAGTTTTGTGACCTCTTTATTTTGGCTTTGTTTTATCCCTACTTTGCTTTAGTAATACTCATGACTCTTAACTCCTTTCAACGTGGGGGCAGGACACAGGTTGTTAAGGCAGATGCTGTGGGTTCAAATAGAAAGTACGTAGAAAGATATTAACTATCCCTGGCCAGGGTTTTTTCCTAAGCCTGTATGAGTAAATACATTTTTAATGAACATTTTTAACTCCTTTTAATTAATTCTGCATACCTCTGCCGGAATCTTTCTTAAGCCTACTTCAAGTTATGTGATTCCTGCTTGGAATATTTAGTTGCTCCAGACTGCCTGCCTGATTCAGGGCTGAGCTCCTCAGTTTGACCTGAAGATCTCAAGAAGTCATTAAGTCCTCATCTCCCACTTTTCACTTGTGTCTTGAGCTCCAGGCCACGGTGGACCGCTTCCTTTGCTTCACCACCTCCAAGCCTTTGTTCACGCTGTTCTGTCTGAAATCTGTCTCCTCTGTTGTGGCCTGCTAAAGTCTTACTATCCTTTGATATTTTGATTGTTCATTTGTTCAATACATATTTGAGTGGCTATGGGAGCTGTAGGCATTGTTCTAGTAGGTGAGCCTCTAGCAAAATAGAAGATCTTTGCTCTTGTAGAGCATACTTTCTAATAGTTCACCCCACTGAGATATAAACCCATCTCCTTCATCATCTTTTTTACTTTCTCTAAATTGATGTGCTACATATTTACACAAATCATGATGATGAGGAAGAAGAAAGTGAGATATTTGAAGTGATCACTGTGGCTGGACAGAGAACATTCCAGATGCTCTAATTTTAAAAGTATGTATCCTCAGTGTAGAATGAAGCAAATGTAAGCAAAGATAGGTATAAAAGAGTGATATTGACCTGAACGAATAGTGTCAGGATATATAAAAGCTAGGATACCCAGAGGCCTCTGAGGTGAGGGACACGAAGGATAACCAGAAATACAAAAGGTTATGTTCAGAGCAGAACAGCAGGGAGTAGACATAGCGAGCTTCTTGTACAAGATGAGGTGATGTTAATGTATGACAGAACAGAACTATTTAACGCCTCTTTTTCCGTATTTTCTGTTAAGAAGAAAGCTAACTAACTGGAATGATAGAGCAGCTAAAAATCCCAGATGGGAGACGCTGTAAGTCCAAATAGCCGATCAAAAAGTATTGTTTTCTGGTGCTTGTCTTCTCACCCCCACTCTGTCCCTTCACCCTGGGAGCTGAAAGAACATCCCTCCAGCCAGGGAACTGAAAAAACTTGTAGATGAAATTACTGAACTGTCATCTTTAACGAATTGTAAAGAACAGATGAGGTACCAGAAGTTTAGACATAGAACAAAGTACAGTTGACCCTTGAACATTGTAGGGGCCAGGGGTGCTGGCCCCCTGCACAGTCAAAACTCTGCATATAACTTTAACTTCCCCAAAACTTAACTGCTAATAACCTGTTATTGACCAGAAGCCTTACCAATAACATAAACAATTAACACCTAATTTGTATATGTGTTATATACTATATCCTTACAATACAGTAAGCTAGAGAAAATATTATTCAAATCATAAGGAAGAGAAAATACATTTACAGTACTGTACTATACTGAAAAAATTTGCTTATAAGTGGACACATAATTCAAACCATGTTGTTCAAGGTTCAACTGTAGTTGCATTAAAAAGGGGGGGAGGGATGGGGAGATAACGAAATGTGCATCACTAACATTCTATCCATTGGTTCCAACTTTGCATCTTTAGAGTTTGCTCCCTTTTAAAATATTTATAGCGAGGCACCTGGGTGGCTCAGTCAGTTGAGCGTCTGACTTCGGTTCAGGTCACAATCTCATGGTCTGTGAGTTTGAGCCCTGCATCGGGCTGTGTGCTGACAGCTCAGAGCCTGGACCCTGCCTCAGATTCTGTGTCTCCCTCTCCTCTTCCCCTCCCTCCCCTCACTCTCTGTCTCTCTCTCTCAAAAGTAAACATTAGAAAATAATTAAAATATTTATAGCCTATTATTTTGTCTCCATCGGCCTTGTCTTTTGCAAACTCAAAATTTTTCAGGATATGCCCATGAGAAGATTGCAAGTAAGATGCTACAGGGTTCTGACCTTGACCTCTATCTTATTCAACATCATATCAATTGACTTAGCTTCTACCAAGGGACTCTGGACGTATTTCATGTTCATTAAAATTTTGTTTATTGACCTTAAATAAAGAGGTAGAGGCATATTAATTAAATTTGCAGGTGATAAAATGTTAGAATACCTAACATGATGCGTGACTGATCCCAAGGTTCAGAATGACCTCAACAGACTTGCAAGGTGGGCTGAAACCACAATGGCATTTAAAAGGAAAAAATGTCAAATCTTGCATTAGATGAAAAAAAATCAGTTGCATAAGCACAAGTTGTAGGAAAACTAGCTCAACAGAATTCAGTGGAAGTAGGGGGACTTTTATTGATACCAAGATCAGAAAGTAGAAACAGTAGTCTCGGCACCGTACGTGACATTGGTTACTCTCTACCTGCAGGAGTGTTCTGGGTGTAATGTTTAAGATCTTTATAATGTTGGTAAATAGAGCTAAATAGAGTGACCAGAAAGTTGTTGTCAGGAAACCTTGTCAAGCAAAGAAGTCTTGAAGCAGGTAAGAATTTTTAGGTTGGAGAAGAGATAATTTTTAGGAGATCACATCTGTCTTCTAACATAATATAGCTGCTGAATGGCTATAGAATTAGATTTACTTTTGTGAAGTCCCAGTGACCAGAATGGAGACCAATGGGGAGAAGTTATTGGGAGGGTAGTTTTGGTTTGAAATAAATAATAAAGAACTCTCTATCAATAATCATTATGATGGTAATATTTATTAAGCAATTACAATACATTAGGCAATGAGCAAAGCACTTTTCATGCAGCATCTCATATTTAATTCTAACAGCAGACTTGTCATATGGGTCCTTTTTGGTCCCTAGCCAAACAGCTTTCTTTTTTTTTCTTTTTTAATGTTTATTTTTGAGAGACAGAGAGAGAGAGACAGAGTGAGCAGGGGAGGGGCAGAGAGAGAGAGGGAGACACAGAATCCGAAGCAGGCTTCAGGCTGTGAGCTGTCAGCACAGAGCCCAATGTGGGGCTCGAACTCTCGAACCGTGAGATCATGACCTGAGCTAAATTCCGATGCTTAACCAACTGAGCCACCCAGGTGCCCCGCCAAACAGCTATTCTTAACCTAGATCTCACTGGTCTCAGAAGTCTGTGCTTGGGATACCTGGGTGGCTTAGTCGGTTGAGACTTTAGATTTTGGCTCAGGTCATGATCCCAGGGCCTTGGGTTCAAGCCCTGCATCAGGCTCTGTACTGAGTATGGAGCTTAAGAATCTCCCCCCCCCCCCCCAACCTGCCCTGTCTCCCTCTTCCTCTCTCTCTCTCCTCCCACCCTGCTCCTCTCCCCCCGCTTGTGCACTCTCTCTCTAAAATAAAGAAAATTTAAAAATCTGTGCTCATAACCCCTGTGCTATCTGGCAGAGTAATGAACTCTCCATTACTATATATGTTTAAGCGTAAGGATCCCTTTTATAACTTAGAATCAATTCTTGCAATTCATAAGAGTATGGAGGAGCAGTGTGGCATTATGGGAAAAGAGCACAGACTTGGAGTTAGTTCAGGGATGGAAAATGTCACACATTGGCCCTGTGATCTTGGGCAAGTTGCTTCACCCCTCTGAGCCCTGATTTCTTAATCTGTAAAATAAGGATACTAATACCTACCTCAGGGAGTTAATGGGGGAGGATTAGTTTATGTGGGCAGCATGGCTTAAGTGTAGCATATATTTTGTACATATTGAGGGCTCAACAGATAATTGCGGTAATTGTGCAAAGATTCTTTCTAATTTTAACAATTATGGTCAGTGGACTTTGACCACCATCATTTTAACTTTGTACGTTTCTGTATTTTTTAACATTGTCTCTAACTCAGTACTTGCTAATATCTCAATTAGAACAGAGGCTTTGGTTGTTAGACTTTATTTTGTTTACTATTTCGTATAGATCATGTGCATATGTTTACTTTCTATGATTTTTTTCCTGTTGTTTCCTTTTCTGATGGAAAGTAGCAGTCACCTCCTAATTTGCTCCTGTCACCTTGGAAACAAAATAAAAGTCAGTAAGCCTTTGGGGGTTTCTTGTTACTAAAATACATAGGCATTAGTGCATGAAATTTATAATAACTATTTGGGGGACCTGTGGGCCAATTTGTGTGGTTTTCCCCATTTCTTGACTGTCCAGGGAGTTGAAATTATGAAAAAGTAAGATGCAGTTGGATGTGGCACTAGTTTTGCCCTTGAGGAGTTTTACAAGCTAGTAGGAAAAAAAAAATCACAATGAACTCAAAGCCTAGAATTTTAGAAGCATAGTGCATAATACCTATCATTTGTTGAATGCCTGCTTTACCATGTGCCAAGGGCTACACTAGTTGCTGTCTGTGCAGTTTCTTTTTTAATCTTCAGAAGAATCCTATGAAGGAGGTATTCAATCATCCTTATTTTGTAGGTAAGAATGCTTAGGTATGACAGTGTTGTGGTGTAGACAACCTGTTCAATTTCCGCGGAGATTTACACTCAGGTCTGTCATATTCCAAAGACCCGGTTCTTTGCATCACACTGGAAGAGGTGAGCCATAGTCCTAGAAAACAACCATGCAGAGGAATTATTAATTGAGCTGATCCTGAAGGAACAGGCGGGAGTTGGGTGGGATGTGCTGGTTTGCGTCAGGAGGAGTGGAGGAACAGAGTCCCTAGGTGGGAGGAAAGGAGGAGCAGAGTGAGCCTGAGTATGCCACTGTTGGGGAGGTGGGGTGGAGACTGTGAGATAGCTGCTGGACCAAAGAGAGGAGGTGCATCTTGAGGAGGAGGAAGAAGGAAGGTTAGAAAGCTAAACTGTGGCCAGTTCATAGATGCTTTTAAAAGCCAGGGAAAGGAATTTGGAGGTGATGTTCTAAGAAGCAATTATAGTTTTGTGTGTGTTGTAATAGAGCACAAGGTATTGGCAAGTTGAAAGCTGTGCTTTTTTTTTTAAGTTTATTTATTTTGAGAGAGAGCACGTACACATGTGTGCACAAGCAGGGGAAGGGCAGAGAGGGAGAGAGAGAGAATCCTAAGCAGGCTCTGTACTATCAGCATGGAACCCATTGGCGGCGTTTTTTTTTTTTTTTTAATTTTTTTCCCAACGTTTTTTATTTATTTTTGGGACAGAGAGAGACAGAGCATGAACGGGGGAGGGGCAGAGAGAGAGGGAGACACAGAATCGGAAACAGGCTCCAGGCTCCGAGCCATCAGCCCAGAGCCTGATGCGGGGCTCGAACTCACGGACCGCGAGATCGTGACCTGGCTGAAGTCGGACGCTTAACCGACTGCGCCACCCAGGCGCCCCCCCATTGGCGGCGTTTGATGCGGGCTCGACACTGGGCCTGAGCTCACAAGCTGTGAGATCATGACCCAAGCCATAATCAAGAGCCAGATGCTTAACCCAGCTGAACCACCCAGGCGCCCCCAAAGCTGTGCTTTTTTGATGATTGGTATGACAGTAGCCAGAGATGGGCATACAGTTAGGAGACCATTGTAATTTTCTAGTGATGGGCTGATGAAAGTCTGGATTGGTGGGGGCACAGTCGAAGGAAGGGCAAATCTGACACATTTTCAAGGAAGAAATAACAGAACTTGACAGAGTGGATACAGGAAGTACAGGGAGTGGAAAGGAGCTATAGGGTTGTTTGCTGGGAGGAGCAGAATAATGGCAGAACTGGGAAGGGAGTGTTAACCTTAAAAATATAATTGGCAGTTATTTTACCAGCAAAAATGGTTTTGTTCAAGAATATTAAAGAATTGCAATGTGGGACCAGCAAGCTATGGCAAAACCATAGGCACCCTGAAAAACGAAGGAGAGGAAGGCTCTTTTATAATGGAAAGGGGGGAGTGGGGAGGGCTGCTATAAACAAAAATGTTCATCGGACTGAACTGGGAGTTTGAAGTATAGTAGTTTTTCATAGGCTGTGTTATGACAGTGTCTCACTGTGTGGGCTGTTGCAAGGAGAAAATCTTTCTCCCTCCTGCTAGGGTAGTGAAGTATAGTTTTCTTCCTGTTGGGGTTGCAAGTTATGTTTCTTTGTGTTGGGGTCTGCACTTAACAATGGTAGGATGTGATAGATACCCCTAATGACCTTTGATTCCATTGTATTTTATTATTTTCTTAGCATTTATTTTTTTAATGTTTATTTTTGAGAGAGAGAGAGAGAGAGAGAGGAGGGCATGGAGAGAGGGAGACAGAGAGAATCCCAGGCAGGCTCTCCACTGTCAGCACAGAGCCTGATGTGGGGTTCAAACTCACAAACCATGAGACCATGACCTGAGCTGACATCAAGAGTCGGACACTTAACCGACTGGGCCACGCAGGTACCCTATTTTAAATTACATTTTCCTTTTATTTTCCTTTTATTTTTTACAGGAAATTAATTTTTTAAATTGACCCTGCAAAACCACAGTCAGTAGTAGGAGTCATTCTGGTGCTGCACACTGAACCTTTTCTGGCCTGGCACCATTATAGTGCCCCTCTTGTCACGGAGAACAGTTAAGGTGGTACTGGGGAAGGAGTGGGGTCGGGAGTGTGGGAGGAAGTAGAAGGGGCAGGTGGTTTTCAAAGTTTGCTCTGATTTTCTGACTTGATTTGCTGTGGGTCCATTGAATGCAGTGTTATAGTCATGGCAAAAGCCTCTATGCTCATGTGCTCAAACACAGATGTAATGTTTTATAAAGGGCAAGCTAAATATCTTGGGTGGGAGTTGAGGGGTTTATGAATCTCCATATTATTATTTTACTGAACATGCCAAGGACCAGCTCATCTTTCTGGGTCTGTATCTTTAAACAGAGTGACTGCTAATATGAATGTACGGTACTCATGTTGGAAATTGCTACCCTCATTTAGAAGCCATTAACCTTTATGTTGATAAAATAATGTTCTTAACTGAGCATGTGAAATCTGTGCTGAACAGCTGCAGCCTTTCCGGAACACTAACTTAAAAAGTGCTCGTCATACTTTTTGAAAATCAAAAGCATGTGGGTGGGATGAAGTCACCTGAGCAATTTTCTATAATTACAACTTTCAAGGCCTTTTCCTTTGTCTTTTTCAGGCTGACTTAATACACGCACACACATGCATGCACACACACCCCAGACGTGCAACTTACGATTTTCTTATTTTTCTCTATAGATTTTTTGCACTTGTTTTTTGTTAAATAGTTGCAATTCCCTAGGAAGGTATATGCTTTCTTGTTCCTTTCCTGGTTTGTTTGAAACTTTGTATTTCTGAAGACTTTGAAACCCCCCCTTATAGAGCTACCTAAAGCCTTCTGAGCCATGAGTGACCCCTTTGAAAGTATGCCTGATTGCTTTGGATCTAAACCGACCTCTCTGGGGTAACACTGGGAACCCCCAAATGCCATGGCATCCCAGAAAATGATGTTAACCAGAAAGATGTTAGAATCATCACACAACCTTTTGTATGTGACTGGGTTCCTCAATGCCCTCGTGGTCAGCAAATACTGGAATTAGAATCGTTACTCATGCCTAGGACCAACCCACACTGGGAATTAATTTCTGCATTCTGATAATTAAGGCAGGTTTGCTGCTAATGTTCCCTGAAAGAAGGGAATAGAGAAGAATATCATTTCTATTTGTGCCTTTTAATTAACAGAGAAATGGAAGGGACAGGGTTTTAAAGATTTCATGAGAGAGGATTAGTACCTGACATAGTTCAGTAGTTCTGTCATAGTTGGACACATATTGAGAATACCAGCACCAATCTTTCCAATAAGCTAACTGAAAATCTGAATTTTAGCTTCTTTTATGTGTGGAATAAAATTGTTGGCTTTCCAAAATTATTCATCAAGTGGTGCTTTACCAAAGTGATGTTAAACATGAAGTAGTGTAATATATCTGAAATACTATTTTAAGAGTCACTCATTTTTCTTTTCTTTTCTTTCTTTTTTTTTTTTTTTTTTTCCTTCCTAAGTAACAACAGTTCTTCACCTAGAATAGAATTTTGGGCTTGCATTGTCTATAACATTGGTAGTTCCTTCTTGCTACTGATTAGCAGGGATATCTTTTTCAGGGAGGTTAAAATTATTAATTTCTCTGGTTATCTTTTTTCCTTTCTGTCAACAGAGGCAGTACATAGTCTTCCTGAAGGTATTTGAAAAGACCTTTGTATACATGTATAGTGCCTTGGGCCAAAGAAATGAGGCGCTATGTTACTTGTTTCAGAAGATACACTAATGCATCAAAAACAAGTGACCGAAAAAACAAACTACAGTTAGTAACCTTGTTGCTTCAAAATGAGCAAACGTTTTGGGAGAGCAAGTTCTCGCTGGACATCACTAAATAAGAATGAGTTGATGTCACACTTGGCAAGAAGCAACTCTTAAATTTTTTTTTTCCATACAAATAGTACAACATGGCGGGGAGGGGGGACTGCGGGCAAAGGGTAAAGAATTATGGGGGAAAATAAGCTAGAGAAGGAATGTGAGAATGAGTTGCTTGCTACAAAAGAATTACTGTGATATAAAAGCCATGTTTGTTTTGTCAAGAGGAATCTGAGCTGGAACTTGAACTGATGAAGGGGAGAGATGTTTACCGGTCTCCTCCTGCACTCCCTCCGAGGCCGTTGTGCGCTGATCCCTGTGGAGGGTTGTGTAACTGCCTTGACTCATTTTCAGGGAAAAATGGCCCCTGTAGCTGTTTTGGCTCAGCAGAGTGCTGCATCAAGTATAAGTGAAGAAGTCCCCAAACATAGCGATATCGAACTCAAAACATAGTTATTTTAATTAGGATTTCCAAACACTAGGAGGCAACACGGCCCACTGGAGCATGTGCCACCACCAGCTTGTCCCTTCCCAGAATTCTGTGCAGCATTGGGAATTTGGACAACCTGATGGCCGATTTTACATGTTCCTAAAAGCCAGAAAATGTCAAAATTAGCCAAGTATTTATTGAAATTAGCTGGAGTTATCTGGCACAGTGAATGTCTGCGGTCCAGTGTTTCATAACAAGAGTGGGAGAGTGTGGCTGGGGGCACTACTGGCATTTTGGGTGGACCAGCCTTCATTGTGTGGGACTGCCCTGTGTATGGGAGGATGATTAACATCTCTTTCCACTAAATACCAGTAGTGCCCCCAGTCTCTGTGACGGCCAGAGAGGCCCTCTTCTTCCCAAACCCCTCCTCACCCCAGGGCAGAACTAAATCAGTATGTGCTTTGCAGTTTTATGAAGCGGCATGGTTTTCTTTGTAATTATTTGCTTCCCAGAAAGTTCTTAGAAAGTCTTAAGAAGTTGTGCATTTATAATATAGTACAAGCTTCATTCAGATTAGATTTCATAAAAAATCTGTTGGAAAGATGGATGGCAGGGAAGGACATCACCAGGAGAGAAGAGTGAGATGGAAGTGTCTTCTTTAGCCCATTATCATTCCTCCAGGTCTCCAGTTCTGTGCCTGGTTCCTCTTTTTTTGGGAGGCAGCAAATGTGTAGTCCAGGAGTAGAGACAAGGGCATGAGATAAAGTAGAGGAAGATAACAGGACAGCTGGAGGGGGGTGGGGGGCAAGTATGTGTAAGGAAAATATTTCGATTGGGATAGAAAGGTGGAAGACATGGAGACGATGAAAGGTGATAATGAAATTGGAGCGTTCACACAGCATTGTTAAGCTTACAACGTTGGTATTTCTGGGACAGTTTTGTGTACCACAGATCTAGAACTTGCAGAGGAAAAACCCACCTGGGATCATTAAATCAGTTGAAGACTTTCACATGCATGTTGAGTTATGGTATTTACTGTTTTTTTTTTTTCATAGGTTTGAGTTTTTAAGCCTCACCTTGGAGAGACTGTGTGCTTCTTAGGGACTTAGCCAGCGATTTAGATCCACTGTCAGCTGTTGCTTTCATTACAGGTTTCCTGAGCTTAGTTCATGGAGTCACTGACTGAAAGAGACATACTTTTCCATTCATTTGGACTTGCTGAAAATAATACAGTGCTTTACTGGAAAAGCTAAGCATAAACGTTGGCCAAATAGTAGCATACAAACTAACCAAATTAAATGGTATTATTTTTTTTTCTTTTTTTTTTTCAAAATTTTTTTTTCAACTTTTAATTTATTTTTGGGACAGAGAGAGACAGAGCATGAACGGGGGAGGGGCAGAGAGAGAGGGAGACACAGAATCGGAAAGAGGCTCCAGGCTCCGAGCCATCAGCCCAGAGCCTGACGCGGGGCTCGAACTCACGGACCGCGAGATCGTGACCTGGCTGAAGTCGGACGCTTAACCGACTGCGCCACCCAGGCGCCCCTAAATGGTATTAAATAAGAGGTGCAAACAG
The DNA here is from genome assembly GCF_023721935.1 of Panthera uncia. Lineage (NCBI taxonomy): Eukaryota > Metazoa > Chordata > Mammalia > Carnivora > Felidae > Panthera > Panthera uncia. The sequence goes on from NC_064809.1 coordinate 44,829,635, forward strand.
AGGGAAGTTTTGAGAAGTGTGAACAAAAATCGCACTGATCTTCATTATCAGTCACTCCTTAACTTAAAACTTTGGATTTCTACCAGGGCTCAATTGAGTATAAGAACATTCCTTTTAACACTTCCAGATCTTTTAAATGAGCTTTGAAGACACTGACTTGCGTGCATATCGCTGAGTTTTTAGCCTTCTCACTAGTTGTCAAACATTCTGCTGGTCTTTCTTCTGTGGAGGTCTTCTCTTTGTCCCAGGCTATCTTTCTGAGCAGCCAGTGTGCCATTTGCTCTCTAATTGTCTAGAATTGTCTAGTTTTGCTAACTCTTAGCATGAGTAGAATTACCTTGGCACCACATGGCTGGAGAAGGGTATGTTTTCCTGAATGGCTCTCATGGTAGCTGAGGATGGAACTGTGGTGGTGTCATAAGCCCTTGTGGGAGGCAGAACCATAGCTTCCATCGGGTTTGCAAAGGGGTCTCAGACCTAAAAGATTTTAAGAAGTACGGCTGTGGCTAGAGAACCTTGTCCCCGATAGAGATTGCCAACTGCTACCTATTTTTTTTTTTTCATTTGGAATATTTCAGCATATAGCAAAAATAACAAACACCTGAATCTTCATTTACCAACTTTGTCAGACTTTAGTATTTTACCATATTTGTTTGATTTTTTTTGCCACCCCCCAAAGAAAAACATTTCAAATAACTTCAAGTGCCCTTCACTACTTTTTGTGACCCTCCCTAACATTTTTTTCTCCTTTCCTCTCTATAGGGAATCAATGATCTGACTGGTGTTCATCATGCCCACACATTTTTTTCATGTCTTTACCTTATACTCCATATTTATAGAACTCTAAACAGTATCTAATATTCTTTTATATGTTTTGACTTCATATAAATCGCATTCTGTTGTATGTATCCTATATATATACTTCTGTAACTTTTTTTTTTTTGGCTTATACTTTTGAGATTTATCCATGTTGATACACACCTCATTTTGACTGCTGCATTGTGTTCCACTGAATGTTTCACAATTCACTTATCCATTGTCCTGTTAATGTTTTGAGTTGTTTCAGATTTTTTCATTATTGAACAGTTTGTTAGTGGGCATGCTTGTACATGTCTCCTCATGCACATGTATGAAAGTTTTCCCTAGGGTATGTAACTAGGAATAAATTACTGTTTAGTCTGGGACAAATCTTTTCAGCTTTACTAGATACTATGAAATTATTCTTTACGGTGCTTATGCTGATTTATATCCTTACTAGCTATGTTTGAGAGTTCTTGTTGTTCCACATCCTCAATAAAACTGATATTGTCCCAGCTGTTCTTTGTTTACTGATTAATTTAAAGACAGCACTGTGCATAGCAACCATCTCAAACACAGGGTCAGATGCAAACTTATTCTTTTTTTTATACCAGGCTTCCTCCTTTAAAGGAATTGTCGCTTTCAGAGTTACGAATCCAAGATAACCAAACAGAGGGGTATTTTGCCCGTGTTTATTTTTTAAAATAGTATTTCTTTTTTTTCACAATCATAAAATGGAAATATTATTTTAGATAAGTTGGAAAACAGATTTACAAAAAAACCTAAAAATTCCACCCCTTAGATATAGCTTTGTTAACATTTTGCTATGTATTTCCTTCTGGCGTAAACATATATGTGATACACATTTACTCTGCATTGAGAATTGTGCTGAATTTGTCATTTTATATCACAGTTTCATTTAAAATTATATTGTAGGATTTCCCATGTCATGGAATATTATTTGAAAACACCATTTAATAGCTGCATAACATTTAATCTCCCCTTAGAGGAAATTTTTATATTAAAATATACTGTAGTAAACAGTCTTGGTATATAAATCTTCTTCTGAGTTTCAGTCTGTTTCAGGGGGGTAGATTTCCTAGAAGTCAGTAAATATTTATGGAATTAGACTGAATAGATTATAAGCAAAGCATCCAGGGAAGAAAAAAAAAAAGTAGCCAAAAGAGAGGAAAACAGGAGATGTTTCCAGGAGTGTTAGATGGGGGGTAGGGGGGAGTCATCAGATCTATTAATTTAACTTCTCTCATAGTTGAATTCAGTGGCAAATCTGTCTCTTTCCTGAATTTGGAGACCCTTCTCTTAATAGGGACCATGTTAGAGGTAAACTCTATCCTACCATGGACACCAGAGAGTTGGTTGTGCATTATAGTGTTCAAAGATTATAGGATCTTAGCACTGGAAGGAAATCTTTAATGTTTTATCATTCTGGTTGCAGAGCTCCTGAGTTGAGTGTATTTTATAGACTATTTCATCAAAGTAGACTTCTAGCCTTGACTTGCTTTACATCTAACCCCACACAGCTCATTGTCATACAGGGCAATTTGCTCCTTTATTGGACAGCTTTGATTCGTTCAGCATGGTTCTTTTACTTAAATCCAAAGATTTTCTGTAACTTTCATTTGCTGTTTACTTTGTTCTTTTAATGAATGGCTCTCTGAAAATAATTCTGGAAATATTTTACCTTTACATGTTTATCTCTTAGCTTCTACTATAATTAATATGAAAACAAACATATGTTTGACCTACTTTTAGCCTTTGTTTTTTTCCAAGGTACAATTTATCTTTATTGTAAAAATGATATATGTGAACATAGGCAAGATAGAAAAACTTTACACATATTTTTATATGTGGTGGACCCTAAAGTTCTGGAGTGTTTGTAGAATATATTTCATCTTAATATGTGGTGGACAGAAAAGTTCTGGAGTGTTTATAGAATATACTTCTCATTTTATTACTGTTTATTAGAAGCTGCATATGAGCAGTGATTTTGGTGTATACACAATGCCAGTTCTCTGCTAATAATAACAACCTTTTTCTTCCCATCTGTCTGTCTCGCTTTTTTTTTTTTTTTTTTTTTGGTGCCCAGAGGTGTTAACATAAATTATCTCCTTTAATCTCTGCCCATCCTCTTAGGGTAGGCATTTTCCTCTTAGCAGATAAGGCTCAGAGAGGTTTCAAGACCTCTCCTGTCACACAGCTGTTAAAGGTAGGGCCAGCATTTCAACTCAGGTCTAATTCCAAAACCTTTTTATTTAGCCAGTTTGCCTGTCTGCCTCTTGAACGTATGTTAATTTCATAATAAAATCAGATGTGTTGGGGTGCCTGGGTGGCTCAGTCGGTTAAGCGTTTGACTTCGACTCAGGTCACGATCTCGCGGTCTGTGAGTTCGAGCCCCATGTCGGGCTCTGGGCTGATGGCTCAGAGCCTGGAGCCTGCTTCCGATTCTGTGTCTCCCTCTCTCTGACCCTCTCCCGTTCATGCTCTGTCTCTCTCTGTCTCAAAAATAAATAAACGTTAAAAATAAAATAAAATAAAATAAAATAAAAATAAAATCAGATGTGTTTCCGTTCAAAAGATGTTCGTGTCTTTGGGTCTCTCAGTTAGCGTATCACATCGGTAACGTGTGATACCTCTACTTGCTTCCCTCTCATCATCCCAGTTGCTCTTGCCTTGGTTTGGACACACCAGAGATTTTCTTCCCCTGACTGCCCATCTCTCCCTAGTGCCCTACGGGGCTTCTTCCTGTTTCTGGGGAAACTGAAGCACGGAATGAGAAAAGAGTAACAAATGACCACATAATTTTTTTTTCCTTAATATTATCAACTGATACGTTCCGTAAAGGAGGATGTTTTCACAGCTGTGTGCTTCAGGGATGGTGGGAAAAGTTTGCATTTTTATTGCTTGACTATCTTCTACAACAAAGGCACATGCTTGATGGACTTGGAATGTGAAAACCTGTTCTCTCAGTCAGCCCTGTGATAGTGATCTTTGTGTTTATGGTCACACTGGGATTCAGATATGTTATCTCCATGAACTTCAGACCAGAGGTCAGAAAACCAAGGAGTGAACTTGCTGAATATATGATTTAATTACCCTAGATCAATCAAGTTTTGACTTAGTGATGACGGGATATACTGTGTGTGTATTTTATGTAGTTGCTAGGGGAAAGGAACAAAGTTTAATACTTGGTTTTGTTGACCTTTGGTATCACTTTTATCTTGTAGTTCCATATAAAACTGCCTTTGCCAAATATTCAAAAGGCTGCAGTCAAGTGATTTATAGATAAAACCTCATTCACTACTTGCATAAGAAGAGCCCATATCTTCAAATATGGGTGACGTAAGTTTACTTTAGAGACAGGAATGAGTTCATTTCTTTGGAGAGATATGAACAGAATGTCTCTTACTCCAGTGAGAAATAAATTTAAATCAGGACTTTGCTCAGAGGAAGTGGAATGGGGTAACCGGGCAGTTGAGCCTTCAGAAGTTAGGGATCTTTAAGCAAGGCCCAAGGGGTACACCAATTGTGTATTGTGGCACTCATCCAGATAGGAGCATTCCTCAGTACTCTGTAGGGAATGGCAAACATCTATGGAGAACTACTTTGTATATGGCTGTAAGGTGCTTATGTGCCTTGGGTCTTTCAGAGACCTGGGAAGAAAGCAGGAACGTTGATAATAATACACAAAAAGGATTCTATGGTAAGTGCCAATAATGAGCCTTCAACCAAGTGTATTCCAGAGATACAGCCCATAAAAAGTATGATTTATTTATAAAAGGGCTATGTTGCTACTGAATACTTTTTGACATTTCGATTCCAAATTATAGTCAAATCTCAAATAAGCAAAACTGCCTTAACCGTAAGTCAAGAAGAAAATGCTATTTTAAATTAATTCCTCAAGTAAGTTGCCAAATAATGGACACTAGAATTTCAGGAATTAGCAACTCTGGCTCTCATGGTTTGGCTACTGTATTATCTCCCTTAAATTACAGCAATATTTCTGTCACCCAAAATCATTCATGTACAATATTTTTTCTTTCTGTGAACTCCAGTACATATTTCCATCATGTGATTTGTTGCCATGATTATTATTACTATTAACTCTACTTGCTTTGTATAGGGGATGATAAAATCCGCCTTTTAAAGTCGTGCTGACAGTTAAATAAGATAAAATACATTACATGGTCAGCACAATGCTTGGCTAAGGGGATGCCATCATTAACGTTAACTATTGTTTTTCTCACTCGTGAAATATAATGCTTTATCTGACACCTGACATAGAGTTACATTTTAGTAAATTGTCACAATATTGGCTTATTGTTTACAAAGAGACTTAACATGTGAAAATATGTCAAGGAAACCTAACTCAAAATTGTAGTCAAGAAATCATGAAAGTTGCCCTCTTATGCACATAACACTCGTTAGGACTTGCGTAGTCCAACAGGAAGAAGGAAGATTTCCTCTGGACCGAGCAAGCTGCCTTTCGCCTACAGCCCATCAGATGCTACCACCTCCAGCCACCTGCAGCCAATGAGAAGGCACCACCACTTTGAACGCTTATTTTTTTCCCCAGTGAGCTTTTCTTTAAAACAACCCTTCCAACTTCTTTTTCTCCATAGAAAGACGCTCTCCTCCTTTGTTGCCCAGACTTGCCTGTGGTTCGCCATAGTTTGCTTGTTCCAAATTGAAGTTCCTCTGCTATTCCCTAATAAACTCGATTTTGCTGGCTGAATCACTTACCTTTTTCTTCTGAGAGGTTGACAAACATACATTATCTCATTTAATTCTCTCTGCTACTTTCAAGGTATACAGTATTACCCTTAGTTCACTGATAGAGAAATTAAGGTTAAGTGTATCGGTCAAATTTCAAAGTGATAGTGAATAGCTTCCAGAATCTCTAGAAGAGCTCTAGAATCAGATTTTGGGTCACCTACCTAAGCATAATGGCCAAAATTGTGCCATAGAACTTAACCATTGAGGTCACTACTGCTGTTATGACCACTTTGGCATGCCCTGTATCATAAACAGTGCTGGCTGGCAGTGTAGACTGAACTTTGCCACTGGTTCTGCTTCTGTTGTTACCTCAGAAACCCTGTTTTTCCAGAAACAGTTGTCACCAGGGAATGTACCTTGTAGAAGGTCCCTATTTTGCAACATTTGCTCCCCATTTAGAGTCAAGGGTGGATGCATCGATTGGTGGAACTTCTGTCATGTGCTTGTATTTGAGCTGCAGGGCAGATGGGGAAAAGGCCCTTGGTTCTTCAGCTTCTCTGTGTAATGGGCAAGGAGGCTCTCATATGTGACACTACGCTTTATTGCAGTTCCTTGGGTCTTACCTCTGTATACAGAAGGAATATTCTATATTTCCTGTTAATTGTATATGAGCAGAATAGAAATTGAGATTGTTTTCCCTATTAGTAGGAAATCAGATTTTTTTCTAAAATCTATCTTGTTCCTAGTAATTATCTGTTATCAATCAGCCATATTGCCTCGACTTTTTAAACTGTTAACAAATGAGAACTTTCTACCTGATCAGGGTGTGTTCTTCAATATAAACAGTCCCATATTTCCCATAATCCATTAGAGTGCAAGGTATGTAATCCTTCAGGGAAACCATGAGGTAATACCCACAAGCAGGGTGACTCCTTGAAGCAACACAGTCGTGGCCTTAGTATTTCAGACTTTTTTGGTTGCATCCTTTTCTTGGTACTTCATTTGTTTTTATTTAAAGCGAACCTGCGATTGATCTTTCTGAAAACCTAAAAAAAAAAATTTGGGGTCCCCAATGTGATTGCTCTTGACTCTAAAGGTAGCCTCCCCTCAGTCTTGGTGTGCCTTGCAAAGTCTGTATTTTTAAGAAGTTGTGTATATTTCAAACTACTATAAGTAGCATTACGTGTTAAAATGCAGTTTTTAAGAGAACATGTTCAGTTCCTCAAAGCAAACTCTTTTTAGAGGGAAGGATCCTTTGGTGCTCCAACCAACCATCCTCACTTTGTCTGGAAAGCTGCCGTTTTGATATTTCAGCAAGTGGAGAACACCAGGGTGTGGTGAACACTAGCTGCCAAATTGTAGGGAGGACTCAGGTGCTCCATTTTTATAGGCTGGCATTTGTACCTCCAGACACGTGAGACAGAGTGGACTTCCTGTGTTCATTCACTGAGAGATGTTGAAGGTTGTGACTTCTGAACTATGAGTGTGTGTGATAGACTACATTTATTTTTATACTCAGAGGAAGGGTCTTCTGAATTTAAATATGTTCCTTTCTGCAAAGAATTCTAAATTAGTCTTGGCCCTATAATTTAAAAAAAAAAAAACCTGGTCTAGCAGTGTAGAACAATATTTTATCTTCCTTCTCATAGAAACATGAAGTTTTCCAAGTTTGGAAGAAACCATGGTTCAACTCATTCAGTTTTCAGAGAAAGAAATAAGATCTACTGTTCTCTCGATTTATCCTTTTATATTTTAGATTTTGTTCTCTACTGACCACCTTTTTCTTTTTTTTTCTTGGCTGCTTTATTAGAGGGGTAGTGTGGAATATTTTTGCTTAGCAAAAATTGAAATCTATCCACTTGACTCTTTTTATTGTGGTAAAATATACATAACATAAAATTTATCACTTTCACCCTTTTTGAGAGTATGATTCAGTGGCATCAAGTATATTCATATTGTTGTACAACATCACCACCATCCTTTTCCATCATTCTTAACTGAAACTGTATACCAATTAAACAGTCACTTCCTATTCCCTCCTCCCCTCAGTGCCTGGCAACCATTAATCTACTTTTTTTTTTTCCTCCATCAATTTGACTATTCTGTGTACATCATGTAAGTGGAATCATACCATATTTGCCCTTTTGTGTCTGCCTTATTTCACTTCGTATGATGTTCTCAAAGTTCATCCATGTTGTAGCATAGGTCAGAATTTCCTTCCTTTTTAAGGCTGAATAATAGTAAGTATTTGCCACATTTTGCTTATTTTTTCATCCATTGCTGGATGCTTGGATTGCTTCCATGTCTTTAACTACTGTGAACGTGAATGTACAAATGTCTTTTCAAGACCCTGCTTTCAGTTCTTTAGGGCATGTACACACAAGTGGAACCACTGGTAATCATATGATAATTCTGTGTTTAATTTTTTGAGGACCTGCCATGCTATTTTCCATAGTGACTCTACCATTTTCATTCCCATCAACGGTGCCCAAGGGCTTCACTGTCTCTACATCCTCACCAACACTTGTTTTCTGGTTTTGTGTTAATTTGTTTTATTTTTTGATAGCAGCCATCCTAATGAGTGTGAGGTTTTGATTTGTGTTTCCCTTATGACTAGTGATGCTAAGCATCATTTCATGTGCTTATTGACCATTTATATATCTTCTTTGGAGAAATGTCTACTCAGGTCTTTTGACCATTTTGAATTGTTTTTTGTTTTTTTTTTTTATGTTGAGTTTTATGAGTTCTCTGTATATTCTGAGTATTAATCCTGTATCAGATATATGGCCTTTGCAGATATTTCCTCCCATTCTGTGGGTTTCTTTTGTTACTCTATTGATAGTGCCTTTTGGTGTACAAAGTTTTAAATTTTTCATAAAGTCCAGTTTGCCAATTTTTCTTTTGCTGCCTGTATCTTTGGTGTCATATCAAGGAAATCATTGCCAAACCCAATGTCATGAACCTTTTGCCCTGTGTTTTCTTCTATGAGTTTTATGGTTTTAGGTCTTTGATAAAATTTGGGCTAATTTTTGTATGTGGTGTTAGATAAGACTTCAACTTAATTCTTTCACTTGTGGAGATCTAGTTTTCTCAGCACCATTTGTTGAAAAGACTCCTTTCCCCTATTCAATGGTCTTGGCACCTTCGTACAAAATTGCTTGACCATGTAGGTGAGGGTTTATTTCTGGGCTTTCTAGTCTATTCTATTGATCTCTACATCTGTCTTTATGCCAGTACCATACTGTTTTGGTTACTATAGCTTTGTGGTAAGTTTGAAATGAGGAAAGCGTGAGTCCTTCAGCTTTGTTTTTCTTTTTCAGGATTGTTTTGGCTATTGGAAGTCCTTTGAAATACCATATGAATTTTAGGACGGGTTTTCTATCTCTGCAAAAAAACATTGGAATTTTTATAGGGGTTGCAGTGAATCTATAGATTACTTTTGGTGGTATTGTGAACTCAATACTAACAAAACCCACAAATAATCCAATTAAAAATGGGCAGAGGACCTAAATAGACATTTTTGCAATGAAGACAGATGGCCAACAGGCATATGAAAAGATGCTCGACAGCACTAATCATCAGGGAAATGCAAATTAAAAATACAATGAGACATTTTTATACCTGTCAGAATGGCTAAAATGAAATACATAAGACATAACAGGTGTTTGCAAGGCTGTGGAGAAAAGGGAACTCTTGTGCACTGTGGTGGGAATACAAATTTGTACAGCCATTGTGGAAAACACTATGGAATTTCCTCAAAAAACTAAGAATAGAGTTACCATATAATCCAGTAATTCTACCACTGGGTATTTATCCAAAGAAAACAAAAGCACTAATGTGAAAAGATATATGCACCCTTATGTTTATTGCAACATTATTTACAATAGCCGAGATATGGAGGTAATCCAAGTGTCCATTCCTAGATGAATACACACACACACACACACACACACGAATATTAGTTATAAAAAATAATGAAATCTTGCCATTTGCAACAGCATGGATGGACCTTAGAGGGTTTAATGCTAAGAGAAACAAGTCAGTTAAAGAAACACACATAGTATATGATATCACTCATATGTGGAATTTAAGAAACAAACACATAAATAAAACAGACAAAAAACAGATCCTTAAATACAGAGAACAAACTGGTAGCTGCCAGAGGGTGTGTGTGTGTGGGGGGCGATGGATGAAATAAAGAGAATTAAAAGAACACTTAGCTTTTCTTTTTCCTAATAACTTAATGTCACGTCAGCTAACATACAGCATATACAGTATAGTCTTGGCTTCGGGAGTAGATTCCCGATTCATCACTTCACATACAACACCCAGTGCTCATCCCAATAAGTGCCCTCCTCAGTGCCCATCTCCCATTTTCCCAGCCCCATCAACCCTCAGTTCTCTGTATTTAAGAGTCTCTTATGGTTTGCCTCCTTCTCTGTTAGTAACTTATTTTTCCTTCCCTTCCCCTATGGTCTTCTGTTAAGTTTCTCAAATTCCACATATTAGTGAAAATATGTATCTTTCTTTGACTTATTTCACTTAGCATAATGCCCTCCAGTTCCATCCATGTTGCTGCAAGTGGCAAGAAGATTTCATTCTTTTTAATTGCCAAATAGTATTCCATTGTATATGTATGCCACATCTTCTTTATCCATTCATCAGCTGATGGACATTTGGGTGCTTTCTGTTATTTAGCTATTGTTGATAGTGCTGTTATAAACATTAAGGTACATGTGCCCCTCTGATACTCCATTATCCTTTGGATAAATTCCTAGGAGTGCTATTGCTGGGTTGTAGGGTAATTCTATTTTTAATTTTTTGAGGAACCTCCACGCAGTTTTCCAGAGTGGCTGCACCAGTTTGCATTCCCACCAACAGTGCAAGAGGGTTCCTCTTTCTCCACATCCTCGTCCACATCTATTGTTGCCTGAGTTGTTAATTTTAGCCACTCTGACCAGTGTGAGGTGGTATCTCAATGTGGGTTTGATTTGTATTTCCCTGATGATGAGCAGTGTTGAGCATCTTTTCATGTGTCTGTTGGCCATCTGGATGTCTTCTTTGGAAAAGTGTCTATTCATGTCTTCTGCCCATTTCTTCACTGGATTATTTGTTTTTTGGGTGTTGAGTTTGATAAGTTCTTTATATATTTTAAATACAAACCCTTTACCCAATATGTCATTTGCAAATATCTTCTCCCATTCTGTTGGTTGCCTTTTGGTTTTGCTGATTACTTTTGTTGTGCAGAAGCTTTTTATCTTGAGGTCCCAGTAGTTCATTTTTGCTTTTATTTCCCTTGCTTTTGGAGATATGTCAAGTAAGAAGTTGCTGCGGCTAAGGTCAGAGAGGTTGTTGCCTGTTTTCGCCTCTAGGATTTTGATGGTTTCCTGTCTCACACTTAGTTCTTTCATCCATTTTGAATTATTTTTGTGTATGGTATAAGAAAGTGGTCCAGTTTCATTCTTCTGCATGTAGCTGTCCAGTTCTCCCAGCACCATTTGCTAATGGCTAAAGAGACTGTCTTTTTTCCATTGGATACTCTTTCCTGCTTTGTTGAAGATTAGTTGGCCATACAGTTGTGGGTCCAATTCTGGGTTCTCTGTTCTATTCCTATGGTCTATGTGTCTGTTTTTGTGCCAATACCATACTGTCTTGATGATTACAGCTTTTAGTACAGGCTGAAGTCTGGAATTGTGATGCCTCCAGCTTTGGTTTTCTTTTTCAACATTACTTTGGCCATTTGGGGTCTTTTGTGGTTCCATACAAATTTGGGGATTGTTTGTTCTAGCTCTGAGAAGAATGCCGATGCAATTTTGATTGGATTTGCACTAAATGTGTAGATTGCTTTGGGTAGTATTGACATTTTAACAATATTTATTCTTCCAATCCATGAGCATGGAATGTTTTTCCATCTCTTTGTGTCTTCTTCAATTTCTTTCATAAGCTTTCTATAGTTTTCAGTGTACAGATCTTATACCTCTTTGGTTAGGTTTATTCCTAGGTATTTTATTGTTCTTGGTGCAATTGTAAATGGGATCAATTTCTTGGTATCTCTTTCTTTAAAAATTTTTTTAATGTTTATTTTATTTTTTATTTTACTTTTTAATTTTTTTTAACGTTTATTTATTTTTGAGACAGAGAGAGACAGAGCATGAACAGGGGAGGGGCAGAGAGAGAGGGAGACACAGATTCGGAAGCAGGCTCCAGGCTTTGAGCCATCAGCCCAGAGCCCGACGCGGGGCTCGAACTCACGGACCGTGAGATCATGACCTGAGCCGAAGTCGGACGCTCAACCGACCAAGCCACCCAGGCGCCCCTAATGTTTATTTTTTAAAGCGAGAGAGTGCAAGCAGGGGATGGCAGAGAGAGAAGGAGACAGAATCTGAAGCAGGCTCCAGGCTCTGAGCTGTTAGCGCAAAGCTTGACATGGGCCTCGAAAGCACGGACCATGAGATCATGACCTGAGCTGAAGTCAGGCTCCTAACTAACTGAGCCACCCAGGGGCCCTGCTCGATATCTCTTTCTGTTGCTTCATTATTGGTGTATAGATATGCAACCGATTTCTGTACATTGATTTTCTATCCTGCAACTTTGCTGAATTCATGTATCAGTTCTAGGAGTTTTTTGGTGGAGTCTTTTGGGTTTTCCATGTAGAGTATCATGTCATCTGTGAAAAGTGAAACTCTGACTTCTTCTTTGTCAACTTGGATGCCTTTTATCTTATTTTGTTGTCTGATTGCTGAGGCTAGGACTTCTAACACTATGTTAAACAACAATGGTGAGAGTGGACATCCCTGTTGTGTTCCTGATCTCAGGGGGAAGCTCTCAGTTTTTCCCCAGTGAGGATATTATCTGTGGGCCTTTCATATATGGCTTTTATGATGTTAAGGTATGATCCCTCTATCCCAACGTTTTTGAGGGTTTTTATTAAGAAAGGATGAGGGCGCCCGACTTCGGCTCAGGTCATGATCTCGTGGTCCGTGAATTCGAGCCCCGCGTCAGGCTCTGTGCTGACAGCTCAGAGCCTGGAGCCTGTTTCAGATTCTGTGTCTCCCTGTTTCTCTGACCCTCCCCCGTTCATGCTCTGTCTCTCTCTGTCTCAAAAATAAACGTTAAAAAAATTTTTTTTAATTAAAAAAAAGAAAGGATGCTGTATTTTGTCATATGCTTTTTTTGTTAATTAAAAAAATTTTTTTTACATTTATTTATTTTTGAGAGACAGTGTACTAGTCAGGGATGGATAGAGAGAGAGGGAGACACAGAATCCGAAGCAGGCTCCAGGCTCTGAGCTGTTAGCACAGAGCCTGACGTGGGGCTCGAACTCACGAACCGTGAGATCATGACCTGAGACGAAGTCAGATGCTTAACTGACTGAGCCACCCAGGCGCCCCTGTCATATGCTTTTTCTGCATCTATTGACAGGATCATATGATTCTTATCCTTTCTTCTATAAATGTGATGTATCACATTGATTGATTTGCAAATATTGAACCAGCCCTGAAGCCCAGGAATGAATCTCACTTGATCATGGTGAATAATTCTTTTAATATACTGTGAATTTGATTTGCTGGTATCTTGTTGAGAATTTTTGCATCCATGTTCATCAGGGATATTGGCCTGTAATTCTCCCTTTTAGTGGGGTCTTTGTCTGGTTTGGGAATCAAGGCAATACTGGCTTCATAGAATGAGTCTGGAAGCTTTCCTTCTGTTTCTACTTTTTGGAACAGCTTGAGAAGAATAGGTTCTAACTCTGTTTGAAATGTCTGGTAGAATTCTCCTGGGAAACCATCTGGCCCAGGACTCTTATTTGTTGGGAGATTTTTTTTTTTTTTTTAATTTTGAAAGAGAGTGAGTGGGGGAAGGGTGGAGAGAGAAGGAAAGAGAGAGAATCCCAAGCAGGCTCCACACTGTCCCCACGGAGCCCAACGTGGGGCTTGAATTCATTAACTGCAAGATCATAATCTGAGCCAAAATCAAGAGTTGGATGCTTAACTGGCTGAGCCACCCAGGCACCCCTGTTGGGAGATTTTTGATAACCGATTCAATTTCTTCACTGGTTATGGGTCTACGAGGACACTTATCTTGATGAGCACTGAGAAATTTATGGAATTTTTGAATCATTATATTGTATACCTGAAATTAATATAATACCATATGTTAATTATACTTGAATAAAAAAAATAAACAAAAAATCTTAGTAAGTCTTCCAATTCATGAAACATGAGTTGTCTTTTTATTTATTTTTGTCTTCTTCAATTTATTTCAGCAGTGTTTCAGAACTCTCATTGTAACTGATTTTTGTGTGTGAACTGTATCCTGCTACTTTGCTGAATTCATTTAATAGTTCTAAAAATTTTTTGTGTGGAATCTTTAGGGTTTCCTCCATATAAAACCATGTCATCTGCAAACAGTGATAATTTTTATCTTCCTTTCCAAGTTGGATTTCATTTATTACTTTATTCTTGCCTAATTGCTTTGGCTAGAACTTCCAGTACTATGTTGACTAGAATGGTAAAAGTGGGGATCCTTGCCTTTTTCCTGATCTTAAAGGAAAAGCTTTCAGTCTTTCACCATTGAGTATTGTTTGCTCTATATTTGCTCTTTTATTAATTTCCTTCTATCCTAGTTTGTTGTGTGTTTTTATCATGAAAGCATGTTGAATTTTGTCAAGTGCTTTTTCTCTATTAGTTAAGATTATCATGTAGTTTTTATCCTTTATTCTGTTAATGTTGTGTATTACACTGATCAATTTTCCTATGCTGTACCATCATTTCATTCTAGGAATAAATCCCAGTTGGTCATGGTATGTAATCCTTTTCATATGTTGTTGAATTCTGTTTGCTAGCATTTTCTGAAGGCTTTTTGCACCACTGTTCATAAGTGATAATGGTCAGAAATTTTCTTTTCTTGTAGTGTGTTTGGCTTCACTATTAGGTTAATAATGGCCATACAGAATGAGTTAGAGTGTCCTTTCCTCCTCAATTTTTGGAAAATTTTGAGAATTGGTGTTAGTTGTTTATGTATTTGGTAAAGTTCATCAATGAAGCCATCAAGTTCAAGACTTTTTTTGTTGTTACTGGGAGATTTTTTTTTTAAGTTTGTTTGTTTGTTTGTTTAGAGAGCATGAGCAGGGGAGGGGCAGAGAGAGAGGAAGAAGAGAGAGAATCCCAGGCAGGCTCTGCACCATCAGCACAGTGACTGATGAGGGACTCGAACTTATGAAACCTGAGATCATGACCTGAGCCAAAACCAAGAGTCAGAGGCTTAACTGACTGAGCCACCCAGACACCCCCTGGGAGATTTTTGTTTTTTAATTACTGATTCAATTTCCTTACTAATTAGAGGTCTATTCAAATTTTCTGTTTCTTTCTTTATGATAGTCTTGGCAGCTTTGTATTTCTAGGAATTAGTCATTTCATCTAGGCCATCCAATTTGTTGATGTGCAGTTGCTCATACTACTCATTTATAATCTCTATTTCTGTAGATTCAGTAGTAATGTCCCCACTTTTGTTTCTGATTTCAAGAATTTGAGTCTTCTCTCATTTTTTCTTAGTTCTTCTAGCTAAAGCTTTGTCAATTTGTTCTATTTAAAGAATTAACTTTTGTTTATTTTCTCTATTTTTCTGTTCTCTATTTCGTTTATCTTTGTTATAACCATTACTATTTCCTTCTGCTAGCTTTAGGTATGGTTTATTCTTCTTTTTCTAGTTCCTTAAGTTGTAATCTTAGCTTGTTGATTTGACTGCTTTTTTCTTTTTAAGTGTTCAGAGTTATAAATTTCCCTTTTAGCACTGCTTTGCTGCATCCTTTAAGTTTTGGTAGATTGTATTTTAGGTTTTATTCATCTCTAAGTATTTTTAAATCTCCCTGTGATTTTTTTCTTTGATCCATCGGTTGCTTCTGAGTGTGTTGGTTTAATTTCCACAAGCTTGTGAATTCTTCAGTTTTCCTTCTTGTATTGATTTCTAACTTAATTCTTTTGTGGTTAGATATTTTGTATGATATTTATCTTTTAAGTTTTACTGAGATTTAATTTGTGGCCTAACATAATGGTCTGGGAAATGTACTGAGAAATGTCCCATGTGCACTTGCAAAGAGTCTGTATGTATTCTCTTGTTGTTGGATAGCACATTCTGTATACATCTGTGAGATCTAATTGGTTTACTGTGTTAAGTCCTCTATTTCTTAATTATCTGTTGTCTGGTTGTTCTGTATTGAGAATGGGGTGTTGAAGTCTCCAGCTATTATTGTAGAACTGTCTCTTTCTCCATTCAGTTCTGTCCATTATTGCTTGATATATTTTGATGGTCTGTGATGAGGTGTGTAAGTGTTTTACAGTTGTTATGACTTTTTGCTATATTGAACTTTTTATTAATTTATAAATAATGTATTTCTTTGTGTCTTGTAACCCTTTTTGATTTAAAGTCTATTTTTTCTGAATTAGCGTAACAAATCCTTCTCTCTTGGTTACTATATGCATGGACTATCTTTAACCATCTGTTTGCTTTCAACCTATTTGTGTCTTTGGATGTAAAGTGAGTCTTTTGTAGATATCCTATAGTTATATCATCCTTTTTACAAATTCATTGTGCCAATCTCTGTCTCTTGATAAAATAGTTTATTCCATTGACATTTTAAAAAGTAAATACTAAGGAAGAAGGACTTCTGTCATTCTGCTCTTGTTTCCTTTATGGTTTATAGCCTTTTTGTCCTTCATTTCCTGCATTACTATCTTCTTTTGTGTTGAATTGATTTTTTTTTTTTTTTTGTAGTGAAATGTTTAAATTCCTTTCTCATTTTCTTCACAAGGGTCTTGCCTTGTTAATGGCTGCTGACCAATCAGGGTAGTGGTTGCTGATGATTGGGGTGGCTGTGGCCATTTCTTAAAATAAGAAAACAATGTAGTTTGCTTCATTGGACCTACTCTTCCTTTCACAATTTCTCTTTGGCATGCAAGGTTGTTTGATGGCATTTTACCCACAATAGAACTTCTTTCAAAATTAAAGCCAGTCCTCACAAACCCTGCCACTGCTTTATCAACTAAGCTGATGTAACATTCTAAATCCTTTGTTGTCATTTCAAAACTGTTGTACATTTTCACCACCAGTGCACAAGGGTTCCAATTTCTTCACATCTTCACCAACCATGGGAATTATACTTAACACACTAAAGTTGTAACACTCTAACTTGAATTGATGTCAAATTAACTTCAATAGCATAAAAACTCTGCTCCTTTACAGTTGCACATTCAGTCCTTTCAGATGATGATATCAAAAAGTTACATCTGTATACATTGTCCAAAAACATAAACTAGTAAGTTTTAAAAATGTATTAATCTCTTGAATCATGTAGGAAACAAAAAACGGAGTTACAGACTATTGTTATAATAATGCTAGTTTTTATAATTGCCTGTGTGTTTACCTTTACTGAGATCTTTATTGATTCATACAGCTCAGAGTTCCTGTCCATTGCCCTTTCATTTCAACCTGCGGGGCTTTCTTTAGCATTTCTTGAAGGACAGGTCTAGAGGTAATGAACTCCCTCAGCTTTTGTTTCTCTGGGAATGTCTTAATGTCTTCCACACTTTTGAAGGACAGTGTTGCCACATACAGGCATACCTCAAAGATAGTGTGGGTTCAGTTCCAGATCACCACAGTGCAAACTGTATATTGCAATAAAGTGAGTCAAGTGAAATTGTAGGTTTCTGAGTGCTTATAAAAGTTACGTTTAGGCTGTACTATGTATAGTTTATTAAGTGTCCATTGGCATTAAATCTAAAAAAACAATGTGCATCCCTTCATTAAAAAATACTTTTTTGCAAAGAAATGGTACTATCTGAACTTTCAGCGAGTCAGAATCTTTTTGCTGATGGTAGTGATTACTGACGATTGTGGTGTTTGTGCCGTTTCTTAAAATAAGAAAACAATGTAGTTTGCCTCATCGGCTTGCTCTTCCTTTCACAAACAATTTCTCTTTGACATGGGAGGCTGTTTGATGGCATTTTACCCACAATAGAACTTCTTTCAAAATTGAAGCCAGTCCTCACAAACCCTGCCACTGCTTTATCAACTAAGCGGATGTAACATTCTATATCCTTTGTTGTCATTTCAAAACTGTTGTACATTTTCACTACCACTGCACAAGGGTCCCAATTTCTCCACATCTTCACCAATACTTGTTATTTTCTGTTGTTTGGATAACAGCCATCCTAATGGTTAAGCGGTATCTCATTGTGGTTCTGTTTTGCATTTCCTAAATGATTAGTGATGTTGAGCATCTTTAATGTGCTAAGTGACATTTGTAGATCTTCTCTGAAGAAACGTCTACTAAGTCCTCTGCCCATTTTTGAATTGTGTTCTGGGACTTTTTTGTTGTTCCTACTTTTTAATTTTAGCTTTTATCTGGCACTGCATTGTATTTAACTCCTGCTGCTTCTGGTGATCTGCTTGAGGTGTCAGATGACTTCTTTATTATTTCCTACAGTGCTGGGATATAGTAGGAGGGGCTAGCAAATACTCCTAGTATAGTAGGGTTGGCCGTTCCTTCAGCCAGATTTTGAAACCTGCTTATTTGACTGTGGCAACACTTGGTACTTGGAGACCTGGAGACAGTGAAATGAGTTCCTGTTCTGTGCCAAATACTATGCCAAGTGTAACTTCACATAATTCTCACTTAATTCTCTCCATATTATAAAGGAGAACTAAAGTACTCCTTTAACCTAGATAGTATTCAAATTGTAGATAAACTGAGTTCAAGGAAATTAAATCCTACTCTTACATAACATAGGTAGTAAATGGCAATCTCAGGATTCAAATGCCCAGGTCTACCTGACTCCAAAGCTTCTATCTTTCATTATATAATGCTGCCCCCCTTCCATGGCCTGTAAATTTAACCAGAGAGCAAGCCTTTGAACCTGGAAATTGTTGAAGGAGGAAGATGAGTTGAACATTTCACTTCATTCTTTGGGAGGAAAAAGTGGAGAAGATTGTGAAAAGCTAAGGTAAGTTCATAACAGTGGACAGGATTTCTTGAAGACACCGAGGTGTCTCATCTGTAGAAACTGATCACCTTTGGAAAAATTGTATCTACTTTTGGTCGTAACATTTTCTGCTTTTTTTTCTTTGGTAACATAAACCAAGGTCACTGGCCCATAGATAAATGAATGCCTGGACCTAGATGGATGAACTGACTTCTATAACTTACCATAAATTCCCTTGAAGCCTGAGTGCCCCTCTACCTCTCTGAGTCTTAAGAAAGGCAAGAATAAAGGGAACAGATATTTGTCAAGATCCTACTGTGTGCTGGGAAAACTGTAAGGGGGAGGAGTGGTTATTATCCCAGTTTTACACATGAGAACACTGAGACCCGGAGATATAAAGTAAACTGCCCAAATCACACAACCAGTACTAATAGGGCTGAATTCAGCTTTTCCCCGGGTCTAATAAGCTCCCTGTCTTAGAATTTAATTCTCACAGTTCTGGAGGCTGGGAAGTCCAAGATCAAGATGCTGGTAGATTCAGTGTCTGGTGAGGGCCTACTTCCTCATTCATATAGTCATCTTTTTGTTTTGCCCTCACATGGTAGGAAGGGCAAGTGGGCCCTCTGGGGTCTCTTATAAGGGCAGTAATCCCATTCATGGGGGATCCATCCTCTAATTACCTAATCACCTCCCAAAGGCCCTTCCTCCTCATACTATCATATTAGTGATTAGGTTTCAACATATGAATTTGGGGGGATATGACATTCAGTCTATAGCACCACCTTAATGAGAGAGTTCTTTATCGGCCCTCTGGTAGTTATGGGTAACTGTTAGGAGATTATTTTTATTCACACAGAACTCTTTCTCCTCAGTTCACTCTTTGCTTATGGTGGGTTGGCATATTATATCCAGCTTGCCTGCACTTGGGGTCTCTTCCATCACATGGTTTAATCAAAACCATGATGATAGCCTGTCTGGCTGGTTTCTTTTCCTGGGTGAGATGGTGCTGCTCTGAGGTGATTGAATGGAGGTAAAAGTTCCAAAGGGAGCCGGTTATGGAGTGCACTCTTTTTCTAAATACCCCAAAAGAATTGGTCACCAGTATACATCATAGGATCCTGTCCAAGTTGGGTTGGTATTTTTAGACCTCTTTCCTTTTTTTAAAAAAGAAAACTTTTGAGAACTAAAGTTTATATTGAGTAAAGAACACACATGGCTAATGTGCTTCTGTCTTTCAAATGTACAATGACCAATACAGTAAAAAATCTCTTAATAGTTTTGGGGGGAATTTCTTTTTTCATAATCTGTTGCCTTGTTATACCTTCACAGTCAACCTTCCAGAGATTCTGCTCTCAGGATTCTGCAGCAGGAAACCAGCTTCTTATACTGTTTCTAAAATATAGGCCTCACTGCTCATAAGACTCATTTTAGTCCTGGAAGTCGCTAAACCCTTAAAAGTTAAGGAATTCAGTTTGGTAATAGCCTAGGTTAATACCCATATGGTTCTGCACTATACTTTAAAAAAACGTTTTGTTTTTTTTTTCCTACCTGACATTTCAGAAAGAAAAAGATGGCTCAGCAAAATATTTCCCAAATGTTTAACCCTGATGATTTTTCCACTCAGCACTTTACACAAAGAGGTGGGTACAGATGGCAGTTTGCTGGATCTGGGTAGTAATCAGTCTTGGTCCTCACCCATTCCCTGGAGCCCACTCTCCATTTCTGTATAAACAAAGTCGTTTCAACAGGGTCTAACAGGGTCTTAAGAAATGTCTCCAGTATTTACCACTTGCAAATATGGAATCTATTAGATCAGGTTTTTAACTCGGTAAATATCTGCTTTGAGTGCACCACTGTTTTAAAGCTCAAGAAGAATTAGAAAGCTAAGGGTAATGGTCCTGTTCTCTTGCACAGTAAGGAAGACATAATTTAGAAATTTTAACGTGAAAAGCTAATCATAAACATGTGGAAGAATAGAGTATTAGGAGTGAAGTGTCGTGAGGGCTTTAATTTTTTTTAATGGCACAGGAAACCAAAGAAGTAGAGAAGGATGAAGTGATAGAATAAAATGTTAGTCGTTGAATCTAGAGGGTGAACATTTGGGTATATTTTTTCCTACTTTTCTATGTGTTTGAAGATTTATATAAGAAAAACTAAAACTAAAAAGTCTTAACCATAAAGAACATTTATGAAACTATACAAAAAATAACTTCAAGATGATATATGGTTCACTCTCTATTACTAAGGGTTTAGGTTATTATTAGAGTTGGTAAGAATTAAAACACAGGTGTAACTGTAGAGGCCCTCAGAGGCCAGGTAATGCGAATGAAGGAAGTTGGCTGGTCAGATAGCAGTGGGAAGTGGTGGGATTGAGAGAGTAGGAGAGTATGCACCTCACTGAAAGCATCTGCACTTAAAAAAAACCCTGAAATTCAGAAACGTGAAATTTTAAAAAACATGCATTCAGAAGAAACACAGTCCAAAAGGCTGGCAGTTTGCGGTCTCCTACAAATGACAAAATTTACCATCTCTAAATTTACCCAGCTTTCTGTTCTCCCTCCTCTTTTGATCAGAAGATAATAGGGGTGATTCAGTCATCAAAAGGAGGGAAACAGGTTCCTGACACTTGAGAGTGATGGGAAATATTAGCTTACTGCCTCTAGAATTGGCCTATGTTGCCACAGCTTTGTAGCTTCAGGAGTAGAAAAAGTGGCCTGTCGTCGTTGTGGTCATCGTCATCATCGTCGTTGTCTCCTCCTCCTCTTCTCTTCTCTTCTCCTCCTCCTCTCCCCCCCCCCCCCCCCCCCCCCCCTCCTTCTATGATCCTTCTTGCTCCTTCTATGATCTGGAGCAAGATTTGTGGTAGATTTTCAGAGATGGCTGTGAGTCAAAAAAAAAAAAAAAAAAAACACATTCTGATAATAGACCCATCTACCTGGGCTTGGCTTTTAGATGATTAGGGGGAGGGTACAATTGTAATTTATAAGGATGATTTAAAGTATAATTTCTTTGACTTTGAAGTTGGCTGCAACTTAAACAACTCTAGTATGCCTTCTAGACTTGGCAGCCTTCTTAAAATTTCTTTTCTCATTTTTTTTTTTTTAAAGAGAAAGAGTAAAGGTTTTGTTTTGTGAGCCAGAGTTGGGTTGTGGGTCCTCTGCTTCTGCCCTTCAGCCCTCTGGAAGCTTGGGCTGGCCCTGACGTTCCCCAGTCTTTAATACAAGCTCCCAGTATTCTCCTCAAGCACTGGAAATCTTCCTCATTCACTTTCAAAGAGCAGATTCAGACTGAGACCAGGCCTCACTCTTAAGTATATGTGGAGAACAGAGTAGGGACCCTGAAAAGGCTTTTTCTCCCTAAAGTCTTCTTCAGCTCACTCTTTGCTTGGATTTCCAGCGGTAGAATGTATCCTCCTAGCCTAATTTGAGAACCTTTTATGTACTAGGTGCTGTATGGCAGACATAAGAGGTAAATAGATAAGTAAAATATCTTCCCCCATCTCAAAGTTTGTTATGAGGCTTTTATTTTATTTTTTTTAAATTTTTTTAACGTTTATTTATTTTTGAGACAGAGACAGAGCATGAATGGGGGAAGGTCAGAGAGAGAGGGAGACAGAGAATCTGAAACAGGCTCCAGGCTCTGAGCGGTCAGCACAGAGCCCGACGCGGGGCTTGAACTCACGGACCGCGAGATCATGACCTGAGCCGAAGTCGGACGCTTAACCGACTGAACCACCCAGGCGCCCCTGTTATGAGGCTTTTAATTTAATTGCCATGGAGAAGATTATGTTTTAAGGTATATTCAGCCATGTCAACCTTGGTGAGAATGAAAGATATGGAACTGGTTTGGGCTTATATAATTGGGGATACTTGGGGCAAGGGATGAGGGGAGGACTGCCCAAGGAGATATTACTTATAGATGAGAAAGACCGTGGCCACTTTTTGTTAAAATAAGTTGATTTACTTAAAAGTTTTTGGAACGAAATACATTCATCTGGTTTTAAAAAAAAAAGTTAAAATATCCTGTGAAAGTCTTCCCTCCTACCCTTGCTCTCCATTTGTCTGACTCTTGTCATTCCAGAGTTTCTTTATGTAAAATATAAGCAATTATGAATATATATTTTTATTTACTTGCATACCACCCATTTCTTACACAACGGTGGCATAGTCTAAACACCATCCTATATACCTTTCTTTTATTACTTAATATCTTTTTTTTTTTAAGCACTTGTTAAAAAAAAGCATTTAATGCACTTTCCTCCATGTAGCTTTGAGCTACCAGGACACTGCACCGCCCTCCTCTAAATCTTCTCCTCCGCTCTTGTGCTGAAGAATTTGACCTTCACAATGACAGGCTGCTTTGAGAGCCTTCCCGTCCCCAGAACTTTGTAGTGGCCCGATCGCACCACCTCAGTGATAGGAGCGACTCCAGGCTTGGTTTTGGCAACATTTAGCCATGTCTGCTCGCTGATCAAGGTCCACAGTTTATCAAGGTTGACAGTTGGGCAGAAGCTCTTGTTCCTAAGTCATAATACTTCATACCAATGTTCCCAGAGTAACCTGAGTGATGTTTGTTTATCCCAGCCTCCTGGGTGCTTCCCCTGCTTGCCTGCCCATGCAGCCATGGCTGTGGCTCATATGGCCCGGAACTTTCCAGGTCTTCCTGTCTGCATACCATGTTGGCAGCCTAGGTGAAAGAGTTATTACTTAATATCTTATGGAGATTTTTCTCTCGAATACATATAGAGCTCCTTTATTGGTTTCTCTGGTCATATAATATTTATGGATGTACCTTGGTTTAATTAACAAGTTCCCTGTTGATGGACATTGAGGTGTTTGCTCATCTTTTACTATGACAGTCACTGCTGCAACGAATAATCTTATATATTTATACCTTACACAACATTTAGCCTATGTGCTAATTTATGTGTAAATTCCTAGTAGTGAAATTGCCGCATCAAAGGCTCTATGGATTTGTGATTTTGATATCCATGCCAAATTGCCCTCTATGGGGGTGTTAATGACTTATACACTAATCAGCAATGCCTATTTTCTTCATAGTTCCACCTACGGAGTTTTTATCATACTTTTGGATTTTTACCAATGTGATAGGTGAAAAATGGGCTTGAGTGGAGTTTTAATTTTTTTTATGATGAATAAGGTTGTACATCTTTTCTTGTAGCTGAGGCATTGAGATTTCTTTTTCTGTGAACTGCCTATTCATATCCTTTGTCCATCTTTCTTTTGCTGATTCCTTACTTGCCAATTTCTAGGAGCTCTTTATATAATAGGAAGTTTGCTCTTTCTGATATGAGTTGCAGATATTTTTCCCAGGGTTTTTTTGTTTAACTTAGGGTGTTTTTTGTCCATGAGGAATCTTGATTTTTATATTGTTGAATTTATCAGTGTTTCCTTATGGCCTTTGCGTTATCCTGGCCCACTATTGAAAGCACAAAATCTTTCATTCCTCTTTCCATGGCACCTCCTCTCTGTGTCTAATTCTTGGATTGGCAGCAGAAAGCTTTCGGTAACCTTCCTCAGGTCTGTTCCTGGGACTGTATCTTTGTCGGTTTTAGGGTAGTCTTTGATAATTTTGTGAGAAGATTTTAGTGGTCTGAAAAATCCCCATCTTATTAATTTCAGGCACTCTAGAAAACTGGCATTTTCTTATGAAACTAAACAAGTGATTTTCACATGGCCCAGCCATGGCAGTCAGTCTCAGGGCATTTATCCCAGAGAAATGAAAATTGGCTTATACACAAACCTGTGCACAACTGTTTATAGCAGCTCTGTTTTTAACTGCCCCCATACTGGAAACTACCCAAATGTCCTTCAATGGATGGAAGGTTGAACAAACTCTGGTACATACATACCATGGAATACTACCGAGAAATGAGAAGGAGCAAACTATTGATAGATTCAACAACATAGATGATTCTCGAATGTATTATGTTGGGTGAAAAAAGCCAATCCCCAAAGGTTACATGTGTTGTATGATCCCATTTATAAAACATTGTTGAAATGATAAAATTAAAAAAATGGTGAACACGGGTGCCTGGGTGGCTCTGTCTGTTAAGCCTCTGACTTTGGCTCAGACCACGATCTCATGGTTTGTGGGTTCGAGCCCTGTGTTGAACTCTGTACGGACACCTCAGAGCCTAGAGCCTGCTTTGGGTTCTGTGTCTCCCTCTGTCTCTGCCCCTCCCCCTCTCATGCTTTGTCTCTGTCTCTCAAAAATAAACAAACATTTAAAAACATTTTTTTTAAATGGTGAACAGATGGGTGGTTGTCAGGGGTTAAGGATGGGGAGGGGAATGAGAGAGGTGGATGTGGTTATGAAAAGCAGCACAAGAAATCTTTGTGGTGATGGAACAGCTCAGGAGCTGACCGTGGTGGTGGATTCATGAATGTACACATGTGAAAAAAATTGTATAGAGCTAAATATAGTAGACACCCTTATCTGTGGGGGGATATGTTCCATGACCCCCAGTGGATGCCTGAAACTGAATGGTACTGAACCTTATATATATTAGGTTTTTTCTAAATGTACACACCTGTCGTAAAGCTTAATTTAGAAATTAGGCACAGCAAGAGATTAATAATAACAACTGATAATAAAATAGAACAATTTTAACAATGTACTATAATGAAAGTTATGTGGATGTACGCTCTCTCTGGCTTAAAACGCCTATTGTACTGTCCTCACCCTTCTTGTGATGACGTGAGATGATAAAATGCCTGTGCAATGAGATGAAGTGAGGCGAATGATGTAGGCATTGTTATATCCTGTTAGGCTACCATTGACCTTTTGGCAATATGTCAGAAGGAGAATCATCGTGTGGTTCACCGCTGCTGTACACAGACGTGCACGTACATGAATGCCCACACACACACACACACACACACACACACACACACTCGAGTGCAAGTAAAATGGGGACATCTGCATAAGATCACTGGATTGTATCGCTGTCAGTCTCGCTTGTGATGTTGTATTATAGGTTTGCCAGATGTTACCTTTGGGGGAAGTTGAGTAAAGGGATACACGAGATCCTATACACAGGATCTCAATAAAACTTTCAATTAAAGAATAAATCCCTATTTTTGCAAATAGTGGCTTCATCAGAAGCTACCGTGTGGAGGCAGGTTTAGCTGGAGTAACTGGTGCTTTCCTCTGTTAGGATCCACAGTGGAACTGCCGAGGGACCTAAGTGCTGGCAGTGGAATATAGGGGAACAGAGTGGTACCTCATGTTCAACCCTGCCCTTACCTTAGCTCTTTCAGGTGAGATGAAGATCTGAGAACACTGACTGGCATTTCTGAGGATTCTCTGTGATAGCCCAACTGGGTAGCCCATCATACAGCCTGCTGAGGTAGGGGAAGTGGGGGAGGAGAAGACTGGTTTAAGTTCTAGTACCGGAGAAATCAGTGAAAGTTTGACGTTGGTGGTTGGGGGCAAGAATGGGGAGGGGTTCCTAAGATGAGCTTTGATGTGGGTGGGCTTAAACTGATTATGCTCAGCATATGCCCCATTGTCATATTGATTTTGGTGTACCTTATGCTATATCATTGGCTCTGATATGAGACAGTGTGGCCCTAGCTTAGTGGTTCTCAGAGTGTGGTAGGGCGATCCCTGGGATCCATGGGACCCTTCTAGGGATTCTCTGAGGTCAAAACTATTTTCACAATAATACTTAGGCATTTGCAGGGCGCCTGGGTGGCTCAGTCAGTTGGGCTTCTGACTCTTGGTTTCGGCTCAGGTCGTGATCTCATAGTTTGTGAGTTTGAGCTCCACGTCCGGCTCTGTGCTGCCAGCGCAGAGCTTGCTTGAGATTCTCTCTCCCTGCCCCTCCCCTGCTTATGCTCTCTCTCTCTCTCAAAATATGTAAATAAAAAAAAATACTTAGACACTCGCTAGCTACACTCATTCTCTTACAAATGTACAATGGAGTTTTTCAGAAGCTACATATTATAAAAGCAACATATTAAATGCAGAAGCAGATATGAGAATCCATATGTTTTCTGTTAAGCCAGACATTGAAAAGACTTATAAAATTTAAACCAGTGCCACTCTTCTCACTTTTTTGTTTTGGAAAATATCGTTACTTCTTTTAAAATATGTTGTTCATGTTAGCATGTAATGAGGCTAATATTGTTGTTTTAAGATAATTTAATAATTTAAGAATTTTCTCAGTTTTAATTTTTAATAGGTGAATACTGGTGTTAACCACAGAAACAAAGCTCTTTGGGGTCCTCAATAATTTTTGAAAGGATAAAGGAATCCTAACACCGAAAAGTCTGTGAACTTTTGGCTTGGCAGAGTACTTGGCCAAAAGTTGGTATGTTTGAGTTCTAGTCAAAAGTTTGATGTATGACTATGGACAACTCATTTAGCCCCTTTAATTGATTTTTTTTCTTACATAAGTGTTAGTAATTATCTTCCTCTACATACTACACCTCAAAGAAAAGTAAGTTAAGTTTATATGAAAGGCTTTGAAAATAAGTGTCCTATGCACATGTCAGGAATTTAATAGTTACACAACAAAACTGATATTGGAAAAAAACATAACAAAAGTTTCTGGTGTGTTCACTGACATTCACTTTTTAAATTTCTTCATTTTTGCATCTCCTCCTGATGGGTTCCTTTACATATTATTTCTGTTTCTCAGTTTCTCAAACAGCCATTTAAAAATGTTATTATTAAAGTATAGCTGGCATACAATGTCTATTAGTTTCAAATGTACAACAGAGTGATTCCATAACTCTGTACATTGCTCAAAGCTCACCGCAAGAAGTGTAGTCCCATCTGTCACCATACAACGTTATTACAGTATTATTGACTCTATTCCCTATGCTCTACTTTTGATCCCCATGACTTATTTATTTTATAACTGGAAATTTGTACCTCTTAATGCCCTTTACCTATTTCACCTATTCCCCTGCTCACCTCCCCTCTGGCAACCACCAGTTTGTTCTCTGTACTTAAGAGTCTGTTTTGTTTTTTAGATTCCACATAAGTGAAATCATATGTTGTCTTTCTCTGTAGGAATTATTTCACTTAGCATAATACCCTGTAGGTCCATCCATGTTGTCACACATGGCAAGATTTCATTCTTTTTTTTTATGACTGATACTCCTCTGTGTGTGTGCGTGTGTGTGTGTGTGTGTGTCTGTCTGTCTGTCTTCTGAATCTATACATCTTCTTTATCCCTTCATCTATCGATGGACATTTGGATTGTTTCCATAATTTGGCTACTGTAAATGATGCTGCAATAACCATAGGGGTACATATATCTTTTCAAATTAGTGTTTTCATTTTTTGAGGTAAATTTTCAGAAGCAAAATTCCTGGATAATACGGTATTTCTATTTTTAATTTTTTAAGGAACCTCCATTTTACACAGTTTATACAATGGTTGCACCTATTTACAGTCCCACCACTGTGCACGAGGGTTCCCTTTTCTCCAATCCTTGCCAACACTTGTTGTTTCTTGTCTTTTTAATGCTTGTCATTTTGATTGGTTTTTGATTTGCATTTCTCTGAGAGAGATTAGTGATGTTGAGCACCATTAGCCATCTGTGTGTGTGTCTTTGAAAAAATGTCTATTCAGGTCCTCTGCCTGTTTTTTAATCAGATTGATTGGGTGTGTGTGTGTGTGTGTGTGTGTGTGTGTGTGCACAGTTAAATCATCTAAGTTTTTTTTAATGTTTATTTTTGAGAGAGAGAGACAGACAGAAAGACAGACAGATGGAGTGTGAGTGGGGAAGGGGCAGAGAGAGAGGGAGACACAGAACCCAAAGCAGGCTCCAGGCTCTGAGCTATCAGCACAGAGCCCAATGTGGGGCTAGAACCCATGAACCGCGAGATCATGACCTGAGCTGAAGTTGGATGTTTAACCAACTGAGCCACCCAGGTGCCCCAAAACATCTAAGTTCTTTATGTATCTTGTATATTAGCGCCTTGTCAGATACATCATTTGCAAATATCTTCTCACTAGGTTGCCTTTTTGTTTTGTTGATGGTTTTTGTTTTGTTTTTGTTTTTTGCTGTGCAGAAGCTTTTTACTTTGGTGTAGTCTCAACAGTTTATTTTTGCTTTTGTTTCTCATATCTGAGGAGACTTATCCATAAATATGTTGTAAGGCTGATGTCCAAGAGATAACAGTTTTTTCTTTTAGGAGTTTTATGGTTTCATGTTGCACATTTAGGTCTTTAATTCATTTTGAGTTTACTTTTGTGTATGGTGTTAAAACAGTGGTCTAGTTTCATCCTTTTGTGTGTAGCTGTACAGTTTTCCCAGCACTATTTCTTGAAAAGACTGTCTTTTCCCCATAGTGTATTCTTGGCTCCTTTGTTGTAGATTAATTGACCATATAAGTTTGGGTTTATTTCTGGGTTCTCTATCCTGTTCCATTTGTGCCAGTACCACACCATTTTGATTACTGTTGCTTTGTAGTATATCTTGAAATGTGGGCTTGTGATTTGTTCTTTCTCAAGATTGCTTTGGCTATTCCAGATCTTTTGTGGTTCCATACAGATTTTAGGATTATTTGTTCTAGTTTTATGAAAAATGCTATTAGTATTTTGATAGGGACTGCACCCAATCTGTGGATTGATTGGAAAGTATGGACATTTTAACAATATTAATTTTTTTCCAATCCATGCACATGGTATGTCTTTTCATTTGTATCATCTTAGTTTATTTCAGCAATGTCTTATAGTTTTCAGAGTTTAGGTCTTTCACCTCCTTGGTTACATTTATTTCTAGGTATTTTATTCTTTTCATTCTTTTAAATGGGATTTTTTTTAATTTATTTATTTATTTATTTTTTGGTTAAATGGGATGTTTAAAATTTCTCTTCCTGCTACTTCATTGTTAGTGTATAGAAGTGCAACAGATTTTTTTTTTAAGTTTATTTATTTATTTTGAGAGAGAGCATGAGCAGTGGAGGGACAGAAAGAGAGCGAGAGCAAGAGAGAGAATCCCAACCAGGCTTCCTACTGTCAGAACAGAGCCCAGTGTGGGGCCTCAAACCCATGAAACCATGAGATTATGACCGGAACCAAAACCAAGAGTCAGCTGCTCAATCTACTGAGCCACCCAGGCACCCCAAGAAGTACAACAGATTTCTGTATATTAGCTTTATATCCTGCACCTTTAGGGTTTTCTATATGTAGCACCATGTCATCTGAAAATAATGATAGTTTTACTTCTTACCAATTTGGGTGCTTTTATTTCTTTTCCTTGTCTGATTGCTGAAGCTAGGACTTCTAGTACTATGTTGAATAAAAGTGGTGAGAGTGGATATTCTTTTCTTGTTTCTGATCTTAGAGGAAAAGCTTTTAGTTTTTCACCATTGAGTATGATGTTACTTGTGAGTGTTTCATACTTGACTATGTTGAGATATGTTCCCTGTAAATCACTTTGTTGAGAGTTTTTATCATGAACAGATGTATTTTGCTGCTTTTTCTGCATCTATTGAGATGATCATATGGTATCTATCTTCCCTTTTGTTAATATGATGTATCACATTGGTTGATTTGTGAATACTGAACCATGCTTGCATCTGTGGAATAATTCCCACTTGATCGTGGTGAATGATCTTTAATGTATTGTTGAATTCAGTTTGGTAATATTTTGTTGAGGATTTTTGCATCTGTGTTCATCGATAATATTGGCCTGTAGTTTTCTTTCTTTGTAGTGTCTCTGGTTTTAATAATGGCAATGCTGGCCTCAAAGAATGAATTTGGAAGTTTTCCTTCCCCTTCTATTTTTTTGAAATAGTTTGAGAAGAATAGTAGGTATTAACTCTTTTTAAAATGTTTGGTAGAATTCACCTGTGAAGCCATCTGGCCTTCAACTTTTGTTTGAAAGGAGTTGTTGTTGTTGTTGTTGTTGTTTACTGACTCAATTGTATAACCAATAATTGGTTTCTTCAGATTTTCTATTCTTATTCAATATTGGAAGATTGTATGTTTCTAGGAATTTATCCATTTCTTCTAAGTTGTCCAATTTGTTGGCATGTTTTCATAGTAGTCTCTTATAATTCTTTATATTTCTGTCATGTCAGTTATTATTTTTCCTCCTTCATTTCTGATTTTATTTGAGTCTTCTTTCTTTTTTTTTCTTGATGAGTCTGGCCAAAGGTTTATCAATTTTGTTTGCCTTTTCAAAGAACCAGATCTTGGTTTTATTCATCTTTTCTCTTGTTTTTTTTTAGTCTCCATTTTATTTATTTCCATCTAATCTTTATTATTTGCTTCCTTTTTACTAACTTTGGGCTTTGTTTGTTCTTTTTCTAGTTCCTTTAGGTGTAAGGTTAGATTGTTTATTTAGATTTTTCTTGTTTTTTGAAGAAGGTCTATATCACTATAAACTTCACTGTTAGAACTACTGTTGCTGTGTCCCAAAGATTTTGGACCATTTCATTTTCATTTGTCTCCATGTATTTTATTTCCTCTTTGATTTATTTATTGACTCATTGGTGGTTTAGTGGCATGTTGTTTAGCCTCCATGTGTTTGTGTTTCTTCCAGTTCTTTTCATGTAATTGATTTCTAGTTTCATACCATTGTAATTAGAAAAGATACTTGATATGATTTCAGTCTTCTTCAATTTATTAAGATTTGTTTTGTGGCCTAACGTGTAATCTGTCCTGGAGAATGTTTCGTATACACTTGAAAAGAATGTGTATCCTGCCATCTTTGGATAGAATGTTCTAAATGTATCAGGCCCATCTGATCTAATGTATCATTCACAGCCATTGTTTCCGTATTGATTTTCTGTCTGAATGATTTATCCATTGATGTAAGTGTGATGTTAAAGTCCGCTACTCTTCAGTTTCTTTCTTTATGTCTGTTAATATTTGTTTCATATATTTAGGTGCTCCTGTGTTGGATACATCAATATTTATAATTATTATATCCTCTTATTGGATTGATCCCTTTATCATCATGTAATGCCCTTCTTTGTCTCTTGCTGTAGTCTTTGTTTTGAAGTCAGACAGTCATTTTAATTATTAAAAGAAATTGAGTGAATACACTTTCCAAGGTTTTCATTCAAGAAAGGATTTATATTCCTGATACCTTGAAATAGTGTCATAGGGTCAGGAACTGTATTCTGGAGAAACCACTTACTAGTCACTGTGTGACTTTAGGAAAGTTACTTCTCTGTGTCTTGAGCTTCTTATCTATGAAATAAGACTAATAATTCCTTACTTTCTAGGGCAATTATGGGTATGAAAAATGATGTATAGGAAGCACTTTGCCGAGTGATTGGTGTGTAACAGATGCTCCATAAATGACAGTTGCTATGTTTGTTTTTAGTATATAAGAAAAGATGTAAGATTAAATCTTAGTCTCCTATCCTGTCTTCAGTGAATTTATTGTTATTTATAAAACAAATTTGTTGACAATAATTTCCATTTTATTTGATTTAAATTTTTTCTACTTTGAAGGACTATTGAGTGGCCAGACTTCCCCAACAAATACCAAACTGGAGAAATTGGATTCTCAGCAGGTGTTACAGCTCTGCCTTCGATATCAGGACCACCTTCATCAGTGTGCAGAGGCCGTTGCCTTTGATCAGAATGCTTTGGTTAAACGAATCAAAGAGGTAACGTACTGTGGGAAAATAACATCACCAGCTCACGATTCTCATTTCCTCTGACTACCAGGTCCTTTTCTACTGAGCAGTAGAGCCAATGATCCAAGCTTTACGGGAAGTAGCCATTTTCTTAGTCTTTTTTTTTTTTTTTTTTTACATTTTATTTTATTTATTTATTTATTTATTTGTGAGGGGAGGGGGGCGGTGAAAGTCAGCAAGGGGCAGAGAGAGAGAATCCCAGGAGAGGCAGAGGGAAAGAGAGAGAGAAGCGAGACTCACCTCAAGCAGGGCTCATGTTCACCCAAAGCAGGGCTCAAGCTCACCCAAAGTGGGACTCGAACTCACAAACCATGAGATATGACCTGAGCCAAAGTCAGATGCTTAACAACTGAACCCCTCAGGCACCCATCTTAGTCTTGACATTTGTCCTCTGTCTTTCCTAGCAGTAAAATGTGTTGGTGAAAAGGAGTAGTCTATGCAGCTGGACTAATCTGGAATTTGAATCCTGATTCACCACTTATTTGCTTGGATAAGTTACTTAACTCGTTCTGGTCTCGGTTTTCTCATCTGAAAAATGGGGTAATAGTAACAATGGGGGGACAGTAACACTGTCCCAAGTGTTGAGGGATGATTAAATTGCTTAGTAAGTGTTAGCTATTGTTAGTGTGTGTAAAGTCCTGATATACTAATCTGCTGTAGCTAACATTATATCTTTGAATGGACTTTCGCTGTTTCCTATATAATTTACATTTTGTTTTCCAACAGGGTATCAGTTGTTTGAGAGCAGGAGCCTTGATATCTCTTTCAATTATTTTTTCACTGTATTAGCATGTGAAAAGCTAGGTGACTTTTATTGGCTGAATGGAAACAATTATGCCTACTTAATGCACAAGGTTTTTGTGAGGGAAAGAGCAAGAGAACTCATGTGAAAGTACTTAGAAACCTAAAGTGCATGGTACAAATGTTTAGTAATTATTAATAATAGTAGGTACTTCTTGTGAAGCACTTAAATATATCATTGGCTGGGCTGCTGCATGGCACAGCTCTGTGAGCACTAAGGTGTAGTACATACACTTTCCAAAGTTTTCGGTAAAGAAGGGATTGAGATTCCTAATACCACAAAGTAGTATCATATAAAGAAAAGGGCAGGAGCTCTGTCCTGGAGAAACCACCTCCTGGAGTTGTTTAAATAGTCCTGGTCAGTGGCTCAGGCATGAAAAGAAGATGGACATGAGGAAACACACAAGTAAAGGGTTGAGAATTGTTGCAAATTCATTAACAATTAGTAATAGATGTAGTACATCCTTGAGATTACACAGTTGTCACTAATTATATTGATAGATTTAAATTTGCCAACGCCTCCAATGCTTTACTACTTACCTTTCATAAAAAGTATACATATGTGCTTCTCTCGTGGATTAAGTACTTTCATTTGGAAGACAATTCCAAATTGTCATTTCATATTTGCATATTGGTTGGCATTGTTGTAGCTTTTCAAATATTATAAGCTTATTTTACTGTAGTATGATCTACAGAGATTTCAATCTCAAACATGATTATGTATTAGACTCTCTTGAGTTTTTTGTTTGTTTGTTTTAATACTGAGTTCTCTCCTGCCAGTAGGTCTAGGATGTGGTCTGTGAATCATTACTTTAATACACTTACCAAATGACACTGAATACATTCTCCATTATGTGAGATTTGGGAATCACTGGTCTCACGCATGATTTTCCAAAATAAATTCTGGGGCGCCTGCGTGGCTCGGTCGGTTAGGCGTCTGACTTCGGCTCAGGTCACGATCTCGCAGTCCGTGAGTTCGAGCCCCGCGTCGGGCTCTGTGCTGACAGCTCAGAGCCTGGAGCCTGTTTCAGATTCTGTGTCTCCCTCTCTCTCTGCCCCTCCCCTGTTCATGCTCTGTCTCTCTCTGTCTCAAAAATAAATAAACGTTATAAAAAACAAAACAAAATAAATTCTACCAAACTAGTTCCATGTGAAGAAGGTCAACCTTCTTGCATATTCCATCACCACCCTTGGAAAGTCATGATGCATATGATTTTATTAAAAGCTCTTAGGAATTGGGGCACCTGGCTGGCTCAGTCAGAGGAGTGTGCGACTCTTGATCTTGGGGTTGTGAGTTTGAGCCCCACATTAGGTATAGAGAGAGATTACTTAAAAATAAAATCTTAAGGGACACCTGAGTGGCTCAGTCAGTTAAGTGTCCGACTTCGTCTCAGGTCACGATCTCACGGTTCATGAGTCTGAGCCCCACATCGGGCTCTCTGCTGTCAGTACAGAGCCCACTTTGGATCTTCTGTTCCCCTCTCTCTCTGTCCCTCCCCAGCTTGCACTCTCTGTCTCTCTTAAAATAAATATATAAATATAAAAATTTTTAAAATCTTGAGGGGCACCTGGGTGGCTTAGTCAGTTAAACGTCTGACTTTAGCTCATGTCATGATCTCAGGGCCGGTGAGTTTGGGCCCTGCATTGGGCTCTGTGCTGACAGCTTGGAGCCCAGAGCCTGCTTCAAATTCTGTATCTCCCTCTCTTTCTCCCCCTTCTCCACTCATGCTATGTCTCTATCTCTCTCTCAAAAATAAATCAACATTAAAAAAATAAAGTCTTCTAAAAAATAAATTTCTTAGGAATCTTATAGTAAAGAAAGCTAGTGCTTTTCAAACTTACTTTTTTTTTTTATGTTGATTTGTTTTTGAGAGAGAAGGACACAGAGCACAAGCATAGGAGGGGCAGAGAGAGAAGAAGACATGGAATCCAAAGCAGGCTCCAGGTTCTGAGCTGTCAGCACAGAGCCCAACGTGGGGCTCCAACTCACGAACCACAAGACCATGACCTGAGTCGACGTCAATGCTTAACCAACTGAGCCATTCAGGTGTCCCTTTTCAAACTTATTTGACCTCAGAACCCTTATTTTAGGTAACATCATATAGAAGTAGTGTTTTTAGAACATTCTTTGGGAAATGCTTTTGCAGACACCTTACCATTTTTGACTTCTGTGCTAGAAATTAACCATGATTTTAGAACCATTATTTTGTAATGCTTCTCATTTTCTTATTGGAAGGTCCTCTAATCCATTTCTGTTGTTTTATTTTTTATTATTTTTATTTTTTTTAATGTTCATTTATTTTTGAGACAGAGAGAGACAGAGCATGAGAGGGTCAGAGAGAGGGAGACACAGAATCCGAAGCAGGCTCCAGGCTCTGAGCTGTCAGCACAGAGCCTGATGCTGAGCTCAAACTCCGGAACCATGAGAGATCATGACCTGAGCTGAAGTCAAATGCCCAACCGACTGAGCCACCCAGGCGCCCTCTACAGGCATCAATTTGTGAAAGCTCCTCGCTCCATATCCCCACTCAAACTCCCTGCCACCTCTCCAGTTGATCCAGTAAATCTCAGGCATTTAATTTCATTCACAAATATTTAAGTATGTATCTTTAAAGGTAAAGGACTCTTTTGAAAACTTTCCAAAATTTGAATTAATTTTATATTTAGACAAAAGTCACAAAAGTAATTTGGGGAAGTCCTGTATATCCCTCACACAGCTTCCTCTAAAGTGAGCATTTTACAGAACCTTAGTACAATGATCAAAATGAGGAAATTAACATCAGTACCACCCTATTAACTAAACAGAGACCTTACTTGAATTTTATCAGTTTTTCCACTAAGAACCCTTTTCCAGAACACAGCCGTAATGCTGTTTGCATACCTGAAATAATAATACCTTAATTTATTCAGTGTAGCTGAACTGCCTTTAAGAAATAACTGATGTAAAAAAAAAAAAAAGAAAGAAAGAAAGAACTGATGTATATAGGTCTCACTCTGAACCAGTTAGATAAAAATCTTTGAAGGGTGGTGAGTGGGGGAAAGGAGGAAGCTGGGCATTGGTATTTATGAAAGTGCTCTAGATGATTCTACCATGTAACCAGGGTTGAGAACCAGTGTTCTGGAGCATTCATTTAAAGCAAACTGACTTAAAAAACAGAAACAAAAACAAAAACTGAGTTTAAAATTGTTTGAGGAACTTTGAGATTCACTTTGAGTAGTCAGTAGTTACCCAGGTTTGTTACAGAACAGGGAACAGTACTCAGTACGGAGCAGCGGTACCTCGGTAGTTCTCTGAAGGTGAAGGTGAGCACTGTTTTAGGGTTTTCATTGGTGACTTGGCATCTTTGTTGGTAGATGCTAACAAACTCCTAGAACATACACATCCAGCTGTGCTCACTTCTAACCTCAGGGTTGAAATTAGTCACTTCCAAATGAATAAAGCAGAGGATGTAGTTTTGATATAACACCAAGTCTCTAATATTATTCCAGATGTTTCCTGGAAATTTGGTTGCAAGTGTGAGGAAGTAACATAATGCTGTATGTGTTGAAAAGTAAGGAACTTAATAACCTTGGAGAATATGTATTAGTGGAAGTGTAGAACCTGGATCAACCAGAGACTCATAAAGTTACAGCGCCTGCACTTACTTAAGTTTGGATCAAAGGGAAACACAGCTATATTTTTCTGATTCCGATAAAAGAAAATCAAGGAGTTAGCTAAGCTTTCCTGTTCCTAACTTTGGATGATGCTCTTGAGTGACAAGTTTGTGTTTCACAGATTCATGTGCATGAGAGAGGAGTAGAAGAAAGGGGTAGTCTTCCTTCATAGAGAGCCTGGGTAATACACACTGACTGCTGGTTTCCTTAGTGGCTACTGGGTGACCCCTCCGACAACCAGCATTGCTGAGCAACTATTGCAGACCTACTTAGTGTGAGGTTTTGTAGGGGTTACAAAAAAAACGGACACAGTGCCTGCCTGCTGAGAGCTTAGTCGAAGCGAGGGAACAAAGATACACAGGACAGTAATGTGAAAGATGAGGCACTGTTGATGGAGAGTGCTCAGTTGTGGTCCCTAGGTGAAGTTCTGGAAGAATTAAAGGTCAGGATATCCTGGAGCCAGTGAGATTTAAGCTAGCTCTTCAAGGGAATCCAAAGGTTTGGGGAATGAATGGAGAGAAGTCGGGGAGCATTGCTGGCTACAGGAACAGCTTGGCAGTCTTAGAAGAAAATGAACTTTGGGGCTTCCGGGGACAGTGAAGAAATTAAACTTGTTCAGATCTCTTCTCTGCATTAAGAACCATAGAACATTGGGGATCAGAGGACCTTAAGGACCTTCTGGTTCAGCACCCTCATTATTCTGATTCAGAAATTGAAGCCTAGTAGAGAGGGTAAGCAATTTATTTATCCAGGGTCACAGAGTGAGATAGTGGCCAAAATAATGGAGTTGAAAGTGAATGGAGATCAAAAGAGGGCTTGGTGTTTGTTTTGTTTTGATTTGGTTTGGTTTTGCAGGTGGTATCCTTGAACATGTTTACAGGTTGATGGGGAAGAGACAGAAGAGAAGAGATTAATGGGGAAGGGTAGAAAGGGTCTTAGAGCAGGGTCCCCAAGGCAGCAAGAGAGGGTGGGATTTACAGACCTGGGGCATCTGTTTTGAGAGAACAGGGAGAACTTGGACAAGTTTATAAAAAGAAGGATACTTGGCATAGATCAGCCACACCCGAGGAGCCTGTGTGTTCTCCCTGAAGAAGAGGGGAGGTTATTCATTGAAAGTGACCAATGAGCAGTAGTACAATTGTGGATGCTGGGAGTCATGGAGGGCTCAGCTGAGGTGGGATAACGTGTACCTTCTATTTGTGGGTGCTTCCACATAACGGTTCTGAGTGCAGACTCCAGAGCCTTATTGCCTGGGTTCAAATCCTGACACTGTTTCTGGCTATCTGTGTGACCTTGAACAAGTAATTCTTTGGAGCCTCAGTTTCTTCCTCTGTTAAATGGAGTAAGGATAGAATCTACCTCACATAGGTTTTGGTGAGGGTTGAATGAATTACTCTCCATGAGGTACCTGGGACCATGTCTGCCATATGGTAAACAGTATAGTGATAGCTCTTATTATTGTTTTTAATATAAATCATGACTAGAGAGAAAAGCCTAACCCTAATGCCATGAATTGGCCTAATGTAGTTTCTTGATACCAATGGCAGCCTAAATATTGGCTCATTTTAAGGTTTACTCCCAACAGCCCAAGTAGGAACAAGATCTAAGTAGAGGCAAGACGTAATTTTTAGCGCACTCTGGTTTCCCTCAAGCCCTGCACGATTTCTTTCAGGCTACAGATGTGGGATATGTGTGATTTTTGTAATTAATTGTTCACCCTGCTTTGTGACTGACAAACTGGTGCTTGGGAACCTAGACCGTGAGAAATGTGAAACTGGATGGCAGCAAATGATTAGTCCTTGACTCCTAGGCTACAGATATATCACTCTTGTCATTTCAGTGATTTTTCTGTGATAGCTCATTATTTCTACTTGAGGTTCAAGTTGGCAGGCAGACACTTGCAATTTTAGGTCACATCAGCCATTGAAATTTGGGTTAACTGAAAAGTGCAAGGAACATACATCTTCCTAATGTGGGTGCTTTCCCCAGGGATAGGGGATTTAAGAGAGGAGGGCAGGTGGCAAATTCACAGTCCCAGGAAGACCCAGTTGAGACATTTGGAGCAGCTCTTGTCACTGACCTGGATCATGTTTCTGCCTCACTGTAGCTGCTGTCAATGGGTAAGTATGTTCATAGATTGGAACGCTCTGTTAACTAAGATAAAACCACTGGCTTTATTTTGTTGCAGTTACTGTATGCTGGCTTGAAGACCTTGAGACCAAATGCATAGTATGATTCTGGTAGTCGGCGTTTTTCATTCTTAGATGTGTCGATACGCATGCTGTTTTAGCGTAAACCAATATGAAGCATTGAATGGAGTTTCAGATGAACAGATAAGAAAGAGTTTTAGTTCTGAGAGAGCCATGTGGTTACATGGGATTATAAATAGACCCCAAAGTTTCTCTAATGCAGCCCTTTCATTGCACAAATAAAGAAAACGAAGTCCTTGAGTTCTTGTGGGACTTGCCCAAGATTTTTCTTCTAGTTAAAATGGCTAAGATATGATAGATCATCAGCCCTCTTTTCCACTTTACCATACTACTTCTATTCTACTTCTTTGGAGTACTTCATTTTGATTTGAGGTGTCCCTTTTTCATGCACAAGGCTCTCAACTGGTGTTTGAAGGAGTGAGCTACCAGTCATGGGCTTCACACAGAGCTGGGCAGGGGTTTCTTTCGGGCAACAGTACTGGAACGTTTAAGACCTAGCTAGAGCTAGAGCCATTTTCCAAGTATTTGACCTGACTTCCTGTACCGTGTTTCCTCCCATAGGGCTGGGGGAGAGATGGTCAAGGTTAAATGAGTTGCTTACAGTGTTGCACAGAGAATCAGTGTCTGAACTGGCACTAGCATTCATTGTGAGCTCCTTCAGGTAAAAACCTGGTTCGAGTGGACCATTGGCCCCGTGAGGCTGTTACTTCTTTACCACCTTGAACTGAAACTCCTTTACATTTTAGCCGTGTTACATTTCTGTTGCTGCTTTTAAACATACCCTCGCATTGTTTTTGTTGTTGTTGTTGTTTGCTTGACCTCAAATTATAAAATGGGTTTAAAACTACAAATTTGGGGGTACCTGGGTGGCTCAGTCAGTTAAACATCTGACTCTTGATTTCGGCTCAGGTCATGATCCCACGGTTCGTGAGTTTGAGCCCTGTGTTGGGCTCTGCGCTGACAGCCTGGAGCCTACTTGGGATTCTCTGTCTCCCTCTCTCTCTTTGCCCCTCCACTTGCATATATTTTCTCTCTCTCTCTCTCTGTCTCTCTCTCTCTCCCCCGCCTCACTCCTCCTCCCTCTCTCCTTCCCCCTCCCTCTCTCCCCCCCCCCCCCCCCCAAATAAATAAACATTAAAAGAAACGTACAAATTTTGACAAGGTCATTGAGATGTTAGGCTTTCTTTTTGCTAATATTTGAAAGAAAGTTTTAGGTTCCCTTTCTATCTTACAAGTTACTCTGGTGTAAATTTCAGGTTGAGACCTTACAATATAATTATAGTTCTCCCCCATTCTTGTCCTTTGGGCAACCTTTCTTTTTGGTAAGAAATACAACTGGTCCCTTGGGTGGCAGGAAATGCAGATGGGGGATTGAGTTTATTCTGGTTTGTCTGGTTATAAGGTATGCATACAATACTTCCTTGGGCCTGGCCCCACACTTCCTTTACACCAGCACTGTCCTGCCAGAAGGCTGAAATCCTGGAAAAGGGCCCAACCTAGTTTATTACTTGCCTTTGGAAATGTAGGCTTGTATTTTTTGGCGAAGCATGAGCAAAACTCAGTTATTTGACTGCTCCAAGATTTAACTCCATTCTAATTCTGGATACTGACATATGAGCATGTGTGAACAGCAGCCCTGTCCCCCCCACCCTAGTTTGCTTGCCCTAGACATGCCCCTAGACAGATGGAGCTGCCAGCTTTTCTCGTCCTGGCCACATGTGCCGGGTACTAGAGCCCCCGACCCTCATCCTCCCATAGGTCATTTCCAGTCTGCCAGAGTAGGCAGTGTTAGAGGCCTCTTTCACTGCCTCTCTTGTGAGGAATGCAGGAATAATTGCAATCTGTGAGCTAGAGAATAAGCAGCATTAAGGGCACATGAGTTATAGAACTGGAAGCAGGGCTGGGAAAAGCTATTCCCTGTCCTATTTCTCTTTCCACGAAGAAAAACAGAATTATAGCAAATTTGCATGTTGCTGCATGCTTGGAACAATGCCTGGTGCATAGTTAACATTTAATAAATGTTTGTTAAATGAAGAACTTAATGTATTCTTCATTTATTTCCCTATCTTTATCCTAGTGATGGAGAAGCTTCTTTATTCTATTAGGGAAAATAAAGGTTTGGGAGTTGTATTACGGTAGGCTAGACTGCAGCTATAAATAGAGTAAGAAACGTGTAATGGCTCAAATGCAACAGAAGTTTATTTCTTGCTCGTGTTCAGGGTGGATGTTTCTGGATGTTAGCAAGTGACTCTCCTCCCTTGACTTCAGGGATTCAGGCTCCTCTCATCTGTGTCTCTGTCCTACCCAAAGACCACATCCTGGTAGCACCTGGTTGGCAAAAGAGGAAAGAGAATGGAATAGCACAGGAGATTCTGTGGACCAAACCATAAGTGTCACACATCACTTTGGCTAGAACTCAATCACATGGCCCCAGCTAACTCCAAAGGAGGCTGGGAAATGTAGTCCATATGCGTGCCCAGGGCTATATTAAGTTTTGAGCTACACTTTGAATATCTGTATCATCTTTCAGCTTATATTCCTAAAATGCATCTGTAGCCCAACATTGAGATTCAGAAGGGCAAATTTCGTGATAAATTTCACTTGACTTAAGTCCATCAATGAAAGGCAAGTGATACTATTAAAACACTTAAGCTTTTAACATTAAGTGAAAAAACCAGAACATGGCATTATACTATCAATATGATTTCAACTATGTTAAATATCCTTTAAGAAAAAAAAATTTGAAGGAAACATGACAATTAACTGTGGTTACCCTTTAATGATGAGATGATTGGTGGTATTTGTTTTTAGCCTGCTTCATTCTGTTTTCTGTATTTTACAAATGTCCATCTTGAACATGCATTTTTCCCCCCAGCTTGGAATATCTCTGTTCTTTTTTTCTCACAATATGTTAGCCTTATTAGGGTTCAGTCTCTCTGGCTGTAGAATTTTGACTCACTGAGATAAGAATATGCCTTTCAGAACTTTGTATGCATATGCCTTTACATGTCTACTTAATTTATGAACTCATTCAGCTCTGTGCCAGGCTCTGTTCAAAGTGGGAGGCTGTAGCTAGGTTGAGGATATATCGCTGAACAAAACAGACCTTACCTATCTGGAGAAACAGACAATAAACAAGGTAAAATAAAATATATAGCATGTAAGATAAGTGCTAAGAATGAAAATACAAAGCAAGGAACGGGATTTGAAATATCAGTGAGATGGAAATTATAGATAGGGTGGGCCAGAAAAGCCTTTCTATGAAGGAACTTGTAATATAAAGATCTCCTGGCTAGTACAGAGTGAGCCAGGAGACTTTTCCTTAACACTCTGTCGATACCTACGATTTACCCAATTTTTTGACCAATGACAATTACAATACGCCAGATTCTTTTCCTTATTAACAATCTGCTCATTGTCATCCTTATCTGGATGTTCTGAACTGCAGACTTCTTTGCTCTCTCTGTTGTTAGTTGGGAGAACACTTGCAGATCCATACTCCTTTAAAAAAATCTCACTAGATCTTTCAGATCTCAAGAATTCCCAAAGGATTTTTTTCTGGTGTGTTCCTAGAACTTGAGGCAACAGTTAACTTGTTTCTGCCCCTGTTGACAAACTGTATTTTAATATCGTAAACCTTTAGAAGCCATCCTGGCCTCAGTCCGCAGTTCATCCTACACCTGAGTAGAGGGCTTACTACTTGTCAAGGATCACATCAAACCATTACTAGAAATCGCTCAGGCAGAAAGTTAAGGTGACAGCCTGTAGGCCTAGAGCAAGTGGGATAATGAACGTGAAGGAAGTCTGCAGGACTACAGGCAGCTGTGTCCATGAAAGGATTATTTTAGGGAGTAAAAGACATTTATCTCAAATGTGGCAAGACCAAGGAGGGAAGTGATGCTATTCTGTAGAAGTATGAGTATTTGTAGCACAATGACAGCATAGTCTAGTAATGGTTTCTTCCTAATCCTAAGGCACCTCGGCCATTCTCTCTTCATTCTAGCCAAAACCTGGAGTCTTTCAGTAAATAGTCGCTCATCTGTCTTTCCAGCTTGTAGTGGTCATGGCTGTTCTCCCAAGTCCACGAAATTCAGACTGCTCCCTGGTCTCTACTCCTGCTCCATGTCTCCTCCGGTCTTCCCTCCTGCTAGAATGTGCTCCCCGTCTCTGCCTGGCGGATCCTTTAGACCTGTCAGTATATGCCAACAGCCTGTATTTAATGCATTCCTGGTTTCCTGTGGTCAGGAAGGATCTCCTGCCTCGTGTCTCCCCGCCTCCCCCCCACCATGCTCAGAAGTGTTTGCCAGATGAATGTGTGCATTAAGTTGAGTTGTCACCTCAGCCTCTGCACAGGTGATGATCTCGGCCTCCGGTCTCCGGATCAGGCCCTCACGTGTGCGGTGAGGTCATCCAGCATGGTGCTTAGGACTGCACACTGTGGCGTCCACTGAGATATGATACTTTGTGATGTTAGTATTCTCGCATCCTTTCTTCAGGCACAGGGTAGAGAATTTTGACTGTAAAACATTGACCTCCACACCACCACTAAGGTCGGTTCTCCACTC
The DNA here is from genome assembly GCF_023721935.1 of Panthera uncia. Classification (NCBI taxonomy): domain Eukaryota; kingdom Metazoa; phylum Chordata; class Mammalia; order Carnivora; family Felidae; genus Panthera; species Panthera uncia. Next base: position 44,873,017 of record NC_064809.1, read on the forward strand.
TGAATCAAAAGAGGGATTGTGTTCATGCACAATTGGGTGCAGAAATGAGGGAATTATGGAGCACACGGTCCAATTGTTTTAGTCCTCTTAGCTCAGGTTTTAAACTATTGAATCTGTCACCAGACAGACTTTTATTCCCCTTTAGTCCTGGACGTTGGGAAGGGGAGTCCAGGCTCGTGACGCGACCCCCAGATTCTCTTCACCAGCCAGCCGCCCCATCTACCTGCACAGCTTCTCCAGATTCTCCCTTAGCACCTCAGAGTGACAAGAGTCATAATGGTACAGTGGTCGTTTTCTACTTGTGGACCACGTGCTGGGTCTGGGATAGGCATTTTACATGCACCGTCGTCTGTGTCTGACAGAAGAAGAAACTGAGGTTGGAAGGCCTGAAAGGTAAACCGTTCAGCGCTCCCCAGTTGTGGGGTGGCAGGGCTGGGACTCAGACCCACACCTGGGACGCCCGAGCCCGTGCTTTCCTGCTTCTTTCCCTTCAGTTCTTTATCCCAAGGCCTTCTACGTCCCGCCTCCTCTCATCGCTTGTGTGCGATGCTCACACGCTTTCCTGGACCTAGTGTTTCTTTACAATATTCCCTTCATAGTTTCAGGATCCACTTTTAGATTTCAGAAGCAGTTCTGATAGGATGCAGCCACACTTAAAAAATAACCCTGAAGACCCCACATTTCCTCTGCCTTTACCGAGGCTAACTTTCCACGCTCTCCACCCACCATTTTTGAGAAAAGGGCCTTTAAACCAGTCCAGTGGGAGATGAGGAGTGATGAAGGTGGACAGGGAGAGAGAGGTATAGTCAGGGAGGCCAGAGAGTAGACTCTCTGGAGCAGAGACTGCCCAAGGAGGCAGAGATTAAGGCGTGTGTGTGCCCTGAACTACTGTCTTGCAGAGAGTGCGGAGAAGGCTCTCCCAAGGGGGAGGGAGGAGTGGGAGTTTTGCCCAGAACTTTTCTTTTTACCCAGATCTTTTTTCTTCACTTGCTGCCTTTCAGAGACACTCCCTAGCCCTTCTCTGGGGCATGGGGAGGAAGGGGGTCATCTGCCCAACGGCCACATATTTAGCTTGGGGAACTGCTTAAAGGTTCTGAGAGCTCTCGCCTACCTTCCCGCCTAAACATAACACAGAGGGTAAGAAGGCACGTGGGGAAGTTGGGCAAGTCAGAAATAACTACTGGAACAAAGTGATGCCATTCAAATTCCTGAGGTCCTGATGCGTCTTAATTCTCCTGAAGACCCAAATAAAATGTGTTTCTTTAAGGAGGCATTTAGATACCTTGTTTGAAAAAAGGAAACAGGGTCACTTCAAAATGTCCATTATGTGGTAATCGATGCCATTCAGCCTGTGGTATACTTAATGAAAACATCGGTGACAGTCTGCCCATTGTTTGTTCCTTTCGCAACAGGAAATGGCAGACTAACAAGGACGGGGAAGGTTTATGTAATTCCAGAAGGAAGTAGAAACTGCGCACACTTTGGCCTGATATCCTCCTAATTGCAGATGTAGACCCACCTGAGCAGGTTCCTATTCCTAATGGATTTGGAGATGTTTGATTTGACTTTGACATTCATCAGCAGCAGATTTGGGGGTTTCTTACGGACTGAAAAACTCGCAGGTCACAGTTTTCACACAGTTTAATTCGTTTTTGACAAGGTAGAACTAACTGTGGAGAAGGAAATGTCACTGGCCAACCTTCGTTCCTTGGGACCGTTGATGGTGACCGGGAGATCTGGAGCCCAGCCCTGGCTCTGGTGGTACCAGCCGCATGGGACTGCTCAAGCCCTGTGCAGTAGTCTCCATCTGTAAAGCCAGGGAGTGGGACTGATCTCCCAGGACCCTTGCAGCCGGAACATTCTGTGTTAAAGCCCCCTTGGTGAGGTCAGGGATTGTGAAATGCTGGTACAAGTGAAACGTCAGAGTCCAAAGTGTACAAACAGACTTTGCCAGTGAAAATGTCATTACAGCTTATCTGCTGACAAAGTTCATTCCTTTTGGTCTCCTCTCAGTTTTTGTTTTGTAAATATCCATGCTATATCTGGTAATTTGTTATTTTGGCTCTTAAAAAAAATCGTGGTGGTTAAATTAGAAACAAAAGTGTTCTTTCACTCCACTTGAAAACTGTCAAAAGTTGCCATTTAAATGCATCTGTTAAGGATTTCAAAAAAAAAGTATTGAACACGTTGTTCAACATGGCATGTATTTAATTGAAATGACGTTCAAATTAATTAGCTGTGTCGAAAAGATGGGCAAAGATTAGGTGGAAGAGCGTGGGTTGGAAGTCTAGCTTCACTGCTAGTTCTGGCCCTGTGACCCCAGGCACATTTTGTGATCTGAGTCCCCAGTTCCACACCTCTAAGTAGGAGAGTGACATTTTCCCCATGGGACTTTTGTGAGGAACAAAGATAATGTGTGTGTAGTACGTACTACAATGCCCAACATTTAATAGATCCTCAAGGGGTGGTGGTTGTCACTGTTATACATTATTTTATTACATTAATTAAAACAACCAGGGCATCACAGAATATTGTATACTGTGTTCTACCTCCCTACTCATCCTCATATGCACATAGATTACCAAAAGAAATAGTCCCACTACTGTGGATTTCAGTTTTTGTTTTTGGTAGATCCTGTAGACAGAGACTTTCCAGAGAGGAGTTCCCCTTCTTGTCTGATTTACAGATCAAAGGTATGGTATGAGAATAAATGGCAAAAGTTTACTTTTATAAGCTGTAAACTATTACAAACTACTGTCTTCAGAAAAAGGATCACTTTGGGGCGCCTGGGTGGCTCAGTCAGTTAAGCATCTGACCTCGGCTCAGGTCATGATCTCACGGTTTGTGGGTTCGAGCCCCGCGTCGGGCTCTGGGCTGACAGCTCAGAGCCTGGAGCCTGCTTCGGATTCTGTGTCTCCCCCTGTCTCTGCCCCTCCCCTGCTCACGCTCTGTGTCTCCCTGTCTCTCAATAATAACTAAACTTAAAAAAAAAAAAAAATAAGATCACTTCAAAGTGTCCAATTTGTGGTAATTGTTGCCACTGATGTAATTAATGAAAACATCTTCCCATGGTGTGTCCATTGTGCAAGAGACAGGCATCCTAGAGAAGATTGCCACAGAGAACTCCCAAATCCTCTGTGGGAATGGTGATCTGAAGGAGGTTCAGAAACCCAGAAAACACAGAGTTGACCCAGAAAGGTTTTTGTCACACCCCAGCATACCCATAACCTTCATAATCTGTCCGAATCTCCAGTAGGGGTCAAATGGTGGTGAACATGTGGTAGGGATAGAAGGTGGAGGGTCAGCCAGAACATGCCAGACTTTGGTGGAAGGGGCACTTGACTCTCTGAAGTGGAGACAGTCAGTCATGTGAGTCAAAGACAAAGTCAGGTGGTAACTGATGTGTGAAAGCCAGAGCAACTAAGCCCAAGCACAAGGTTCTGAGAGCAGAACAATTTTTTTTTTTTTTTTTTTTTTTTTTTTTTTTTTTTTGAGAGAGAGTAGGAGAGAAGGGTAGTGGGACAGAGAGAAAGAGTCTTAAGCAGACTGCACATTCAGCACAGAGCCTGATGCAGGGCTCAATCCTACAACCCTGGGATCATGACCTGAGCTGAAATCAAGAATCAGACACTCAACTGACTGAGCCACCCAAGTGCCCCAAAAAGAACAATCTTTTTTTTTTTTTTTTAATGTTTATTTCTGAGAGAGCGAGAGAGAGAGAGCGCGCGCGCGAGCAGGGGAGGGGCAGAGAGAGAGAGGGAGACACAGAATCTGAAACAGGCTCCAGGCTCTAAGCTGTCAGCACAGAACCCAACACGGGGCTTGAACCCACGGACCACGAGATCATGAACTGAGCCTAAGTCGGACACTTAGCTGACTGAGCCACCCAGGCACCCCCCAAGAAGAACAATTTTAAGAAGAAGGTACCTCTGGTCTTGGTGGGAATGCAAACCGGTACAGCCACTCTGGAAAACAGTATGGAGGTTGCTCAAAAAGCTAAAAATAGAGCTGTCCTATGATCTAGCAACCACACTGCTAGGTATTTACCCAAAGAATATAAAAATACTAATTCAAAGAGATACATACACCCCAATGTTTATAGCAGCATTATCTACAATAGCCAAATTATGAAAAATAGCCCAACTGTCCATAGACTGATGAATGGATAAAGAAGATGAGGGGTGTGTGTGTGTGTGTGTGTGTGTGTACGTGCATGTATAATGGAATATTACTTGGCCACAAAATAGAATGAAATCCTGCCATTTGCAACAACATGGATGGAACTGGAGAGTATTATGCTAAGCGAAATAAGTCAGAGAAAGACAAACACCATATGATTTCACTCATATGTAGAATTTAAGAAACAAAAATGAGCATGGGGGGAAAAAAGGCAAACCAAGAAACAGACTCTTCACTGTAGAAGAAACTGATGATTACAGGAGGGGAGGTGGGTGGGGGCATGGTTGAAATAGGCGATGGGGATTAAGGAGTGCACTTGTGATGAGCACTGGGTGTTGCATGAGAGTGTTGAATCACTATATTGTACACCTGAAACTAATATTACACTGTATGTTAACTAGCTAGAATTTAAGTAAAAATGTGGAAAAAAAGAAGGTGCCTCCAGTCAGGAGTGAGATGAAGAATGCGGTCATTATGGGGTCAGTTAAAAAGAAAAAAAAAAGTAAATAAATGCAAACATAAAAGAACTGAAAAAAGAAAAAAAAGAACAAGCAAGGAACTTTTCATGAAATTGATGAGAACTCGATTTAGAGGTACCTCTCACTCTGACAGTGTACCCGTTCAGGGGTTTTTAGTATATTCACAAAGTTATTCCTCTAACACCACTAATTTCCAGAATATTTTCATCACCATAAAAAGAAACCCCGTATAAGTTAGCAGTCACTCCCCATCCCCCATTCTCCGATTTCCAGGCAACCCCTAATCTACTTTGTCTTTATGACTCACCTCTTCTGGGCATTTCACATACATAGAATCATATAGCATGTGGCCTTTTGTGCCTGGCTTCTTTCACTTAGCATCATGTTTTCAAGGCTCATCTCTGTTGTAGCTTAGCTCAGTATTGCGTGCCTTTTTGTAGCCAATAATATTTTAGTGTAAGGATGTACATTTCGTTTATCCATTCATCCATTGATGGACATTTTTGTTGTTTCTGCTTCTCGGCTATTTTATGAATAATGTTGCCATGAACACTTGTGTACAAGTTTTTGCGTGAACCTACGTTTTAGTTCTCTTGGGTATAATACCTAGGAGTGAAATTGCTGGATTATGTGGCGCTTCTGTATTTAACTTTGGGGGAAACTGCCAAACTGGTTTTGAAGCAGTGCACCATTTTCTGTTCCCAGTAGCAGTGCACAAGGATTTTAGTTTTTCTGCCTCCTCACTATTGCCTGCCATTGTATTTTAGCCATCCTATTGAGTAAAAAGTGGTATCTGTTTGTGGTTTCGATTTTCAGCTCTCTAGTGACGAATGATGCTGAACATCTTTTCATGTACTTATTGGCCATTTGTACATCTTCTTTGGAGAAATGAATTGGCAGCAGCAGTTTTGCCCTTGGAACAGTACTAGTTTATATAGCTATGCTAATGCTCTCTAATCAGGAGAATTGGTAGTTCTGACATTTAGAAACGTGAAAGGGTGGGCCTTTATGTAAAAACACGGAAGCAGTTGCAAAGTAGGATGTCTGTCCAAAGGAAGAACAAAGCCAGGGCTGGATGCGGAATGTGAGAAGAAGGGCAGACAGCCCTTGCTTACGGCCTCAGCCCTTCATGGCCTCTGCTTCCCACCCCCCGCCCCCATTCCTAAATTGACCTCCTTGGGAAACAGGAACTCAAATGTAGAATGGGTGCAAAGAAAGTGAACTATTTATTAAGACCAAACAAAAATTGACCTTGAGGCTTAAGTTAACTGTGAGACATTATGACATTAAAAGCTGAACATCGGGGCGCCTGGGTGGCGCAGTCGGTTAAGCGTCCGGCTTCAGCCAGGTCACGATCTCGCGGTCCGTGAGTTCGAGCCCCGCGTCAGGCTCTGGGCTGATGGCTCGGAGCCTGGAGCCT